>NW_025946460.1:0-51026 GCF_000764305.2 Hyalella azteca
CGTGATCATTAACTTCGCGTGATCATTAACTTCGCGTGATCATTAACTTCACGTGATCATTAACTTCGCGTGATCATTAACGTCGAGTGATCATTAACTTCCTGTGATCATTAACTTCCCGTGATCATTAACTTCGCGTGATCATTAACTTCCCGTGATCATTAACTTCCCATGATCATTAACTTCACGTGATCATTAACTTAGCTTGATCATTAACTTCACGTGATCATTAACTTCACATGATCATTAACTTCCCGTTGTTGCAGGGAGCACAATTAAGCTAGGTTTTAGCACATCTCTTACTGCCTTCTCCCATTTAGCTGATTTTAACCTATAGCTGATGTAATCATTATTAATATTGCCATGTTTTCTCTTATCTCGTTCCAGCTTCAATTTATTTTCCATTACCAGTGTCATTGCCTTGATGTGAAGCTGTGGTAATTTGTCTGATCAATTGGGAAGTCAGAAGGCTATTATTGCTTGTCAGAAGGACTATTGCCTAGGTGAGTTTACTGCTGTTGTTGCCCTTCAGGCTAATGGTAAGATGATGCTAAGTGTCTGAGCGTCACTGTCTTGCTTAAGTCTTTCTTACTTAAGCTTCATTCTCACAATTTCCAATAGAGGCTTTTGGTTCTTAATTTAACTGTTGTCATTGCAAGGTTTTTCTGAATGTGCATTTTATTATGTGATTGTATTATGTGTTTATTTAGTCTGTACCAGCTATTCTGTCTCATGTTTGTGATGCTTTTCTAAAGTGCCGATATGATTCATTAACATTTTTAGTCAAGTTATATTATTTGTTCAGTAATCATCTACAGTCATTAAGTTCAGAGTTTTAACCTTGAAATCTTGATTTGTTTATTGCACCTTCATTAACTATGATTCCATTTTCTGTTCCATTAATTAACTCTTCAAGCATGTTTATTGTCTTAATTGGCATGATGGCCATGAGTGGTTGAATTACCTTAAAATATTTCTCATGTTCCAAAGCATTGTCATGAGTGTTGCCAATTTAATTTCCGTCAATTAATTTTAGTTATGCTTTTCAGTTAACTGGCACACGAACCACCTCCGCCTGCCCATGCTCTAAACTCTAAAGTCTTAATTTCTAGTACACTTTTAGAATCCACTACATATTCGCAATCCACACATTACTTTGTTAGTCATCAATATCCATAGAGTTTGTTTTGCACTTGAGTTTCGCGTTTTGATTAATTTTGTGCAAGATCCCTTAATTAATTTTATAGAGAAATTGTTTCATTATCCTTTCACTTAGATAGTTACCTCTAAATTCATAAGCAGACAACGAGTTTGTCTCACCCGCTAGAGACACACGGTAACACCGTGATCATTAACTTCACGTGGTCATTAACTTCGCGTGATCATTAACTTCACGTGGTATTTAACTTCCCATGATCATTAACTTTGCATGATCATTAACTTCGCGTGATCATTAACTTCCTGAAAGGAATGTTTTAGTGACAACCAGCCTATCTTTTGGAGAAATAAATCATAGTTTAGGTCAATTACTTTTCATTCTATAATGCCTGGTGCACAATTCTATACATGACATGTTATGCACAATTTTAAGATGACTGATGATGCACTAATTTTTCCATAAGTGAAATTTTTTTCGCTGAGCAAGGAAAATGTGATCAATATTCTTTGTTTTTAATCAATTTTTTCCGTAATTGAAGCTTTTGCTAACTGAGGTTCTACCCTTAATGCGTTTTTGGGGGTGTCCCGAATAGCCCCGGAGGGGTGTCCCGAGTAGCCCCGCCGTGCGGAAATGGCTGCCATTTCTTTTTGGAATTAGATAGGCAAATCCTGTTAATTACGTTTTCAAGCCGACACCTGGGTGCAACTTTTATGTAAGTAAAATTTTTTAATACGGCGAATATTTTTTTTGCTACATACCTTAGCAATTGTAACTTTACAAAACATAGTTTTTCACCATTTTTTTCAGGAATTTTTCAAAGCAAGTAAATGTAGTATTTTTCGACTTCCTTTATACTAGATGATAGGAAAAAAAGTTACGTTTACGCCACTATTTTTAGTTTTGTGATATTCCAATTAGTTTCGCTACTACAACAGTTTTACGCCGTGTCATAGGCCTGTCCCGAGTAGCCCCGCCTGTCCCGAGTAGCCCCGGTTGACGGTACCTATACATACATTAGTATATATCTCATACATATTTATTCTAATCTTTCTTAGAACAGAAAGTTATCAGGGCCCCCAGCCCTATTTACAGGGATTAGACAAATCAAGGAAAACACCTGAGAAATCCACAAAATATACTTTAGTATGGTGTATGTCCACCCTTTGTGGCAATTACATCCTCAATTCTCTGAGGTATTGATTCATACAAATTGTGAATTGTTTTCAAAATAATTTCAATCCATTCTTCAGTTAAAACTCTCTCCAGCAATTTTAATGACATGGTGGCAGGAATCATTGCATCTCTAAAATTGACCATAAACGTTTGATAATATTCAGGTCTGGTGATTGAGATGGCCAATTGAGATGCTCAAATTAATTGGGATGTTCCTTGCAGGGTTGGCGATTTTTTTTATTTTTTTTAAAAAATCAAAAAAATCAAAAATCAATGATTTATTTAAAGATGGGGGCTGTTAGCTGCAACACACTGTTGGAGTCATTCTCGGAGGAGGGAGTAACCATGACAGTGAATTCCGATCGCTGTGCTGCAATGTTGCAAAATTTCTTGCAGTCCATGATGGAAAACAGTATTGAAAATGAAGCATTGGGAGATGTGTGGTTCCAGCAGGATAGGCTACAGCTCACACAGCCCGAATGTCACTCAATGTTTTGAAACGCATGTTTCCCGGGTGTCTGGTGTCTCATAGGGGTGCTTTGCAGTGGCCTGCAAGGTCACCTGATTTGAGCATTTGCAATTTCTTTCTTTGGGGACATCTAAAAGAAAGGGTGTTCAGAAGTCAACCCCACACCCTACCACAGCTAAGGGAATGGATTATTGCAGCAGAGGTTATGGCCATACCTTGCCATATGTGTGAACGTGCTGTAGAAAACTTCCGAGAATGACTCTAACAGTGTGATGCAGCTAACAAACCCCATTTTCCTGATATTGTTTGCAAAACATAAGTATTTAAAATGGTATGTTATGCTAATGTTGAGGAAAATAAACTTTTTTCTTTATGTACATATCTTCATTGCTCTTTTATTTTGCCCCAAAACTGTTCAATCAGTTCTGCCCCACCCTGTATAAGCTAGCTAACACATTTTAAATTGTATATTGTAATCAATATATAACAAATTGTCAAATAGTTAAAGACTACTTATAGCCTTATAAGAATTAGCTAAGCTGCTAGCTACGTACAATGTAATGCACACTTGATGCCTCTGTACCAAAAACATTCAATTTATTTGAACCTAATACACACTAAAGGCAAGTTTATATACCAATTTGTCATTCATAGTACATTTATGCTAAACCATGAATAACAATACCTCAATATAAATTAAAGACTGCCACTCAATATATTTAAATATATGAAAAAATCAAATAAATAAATAAAATCGAAAAAATCAAAAAAGAATCATGATTTTTTTATAAAAAAATCAAGTGATTTAATCACATGATTTAATCATTTTGATTTAATCATTGCCAACTCTGGTTCCTTGTGCCATTTTTCAACAGTTTTAGCTGTATGGATTATGGCATTATCATCTTGAAAGATGACATACCCCTCTAGAAACAGTGCTTGGAGCATTGGATGAACTTTGTCCTCCAAAATTCCTAAATAGTTACGGCTGTTGATTCTTCCATGAAGACAAATCATTGGTCTACCGTAGGTACTTTCAAGAAATAGCAGACCCCATATCATCACTAATTCTTTGCCATATTTTAAGGTTGGAAGGAGGCAGTTGGGATTAAAAGACTCTTTTGGCTATCACCTAAGGCAAACTAAGCCAGAGGCTGGAAATGAGGTAAACAATGATTTGTCTGAGAAAATTGCATTTTAAAATGCTCAAGGGACTAATTTTGGCAATTTTTACACCACTCTAAATGCTTTGAAGCACAGTTGCAACATGTACTGTTAATGTTTGAATAAATTAAAATTTTTGGTAAGAACATTTCTTCCAGGATTCATGAAACTAAACCATACTGTTTTTTTTCAGATATCCTGGCACTTTCAGAAGCTGAAAGATAGAAGTGATGCATCTTGCACTTAACTGCCTACATTATTCAAGTTCTTTCTACAAGTTATAGACAAAATTGGTGAAAAAAGAAGGTTCCTTCAGTATTCATTCTTTTTTTTATAACACTTCTCTTTAACTTCACTTCTTGTTATTTGTCTGCTACAAATCTTGTAATCAAAATTTAATATAACTCATCTTGTAATATAACTCATCTTCTCTCAACTTGTAATCAAAATTTACTATAACTCATATAACTTTAATATAACTCAACTCATTGTATAGATCTGAAATTTTGCACACATGTGTAAAGTTGGAGACAATGCATGAATCAAATGTCAAAATGAATGATTTAAAAAATTAATTTTTTTTTTCAATATTAATTACCGTAAAATGGGGTAACTTAGACCACTTTTTTTTATAAATGATGCCATTTTTTTACTAGCTAAATTAATCTTGAATTGAAACATGCAAAATACAGGTCTATACTCTAGCTTCACTCACCATAAATTGCTGGCTCCTGCCTCTCATAGTCTTTATGTAATTTCAAAAAAAGTGATGGTCTTTGTTACACCAGCTCTTGGGGTAACTTAGACTGGGTGATAAAATCAATTATATTTTTTGGTAAAATAACTCCAAATAACTCCGGGTTTTGGTGCATTGTAGTAGAACTCTTCTAGTTACTTATGCAAATGACAAACTTGAGGAAAGTGTCATAGTTTGCAAATGGGGGCCGCCACCCCATAATGAGGGAAATGTGACTACCTAATGGCAGCCCTGATGGGGTAATATTGACTGGCTTGGATATTAAGGTAAAATTACCATATATAAGACTCTGTAGAGTCTGAAACATTTGCATATGTAACTAGAAGAGTTCTACTACAATGCATCAAAACCTGGAGTTATTTAACCAAAAAATAAAAAAATTGGAGGGGGTACTCTGACAGGCTTTAAATAATAGCTCTTTTTCGTGGGTCACATTTTTAATTTTTTAACCTATTAGATATGCAAACTTTTCAAATCTTTCTATTGTGTTATGTGGCCTCAGTATTAGGCCTTTAATGCCCATTGACAAAATTTTTCTATGTCAAATAGTTTTTGAGTTGTGGGGGTTTTTGTTAAAAAAACGAAAAGTGGTCTAAGTTACCCCGCCGGTCTAAGTTACCCCATTTTACGGTACCCTTTCGCGGGTAAGTTACCAAATATGGTAATTAAAATGGGAGTAAAAAAAGCCCCCACATCACACACATTCCTTGGGGCAGCCTGCCAACAAGCTCCAACCAATCACAGATCGTGTACAAGTTACGTCATGTATGACGTAGCGCTCTGATGCCCTCTTTTGTCTGTGTGAGCTAAATTAAAAACTAAGTACTCTGAAGAAATGGCAAAACAGCATTTTGGGCCCTCATCGTATTCACTTTAGCAGCTCTAGCCCATGAAGAACTGTAGGAAAGGCCATGATAGTTGCTAGTATCGTAGTTTAAAACTTGCTTCATCAACTGATTATGATGCCATTTACTTGAAGCAAATGCAAGATGGTGAAATATGATGACGAAAATTAGTGTGATCATATATGAGCATATGCCTGCCAATGCTTAGAGATGGACGTGATTATGTTGGGTCATATGCCCGCTAAAGGTAAATTTCTACAGCACTTGGTAAATATGTTTGTTAGCATTTTGTGGTTAGCGGTATTATGACTTAAGCCATGTTTTTCAGTCTAACGTACCTATAGTTCAGCACCTGATGCTTTCCCTGACTTTGACTGCAGTCCAAGCTCATGGCATTCCCTTCGAGACAGAACATAGAGCCAACGCGGTTGCAAGCAAGATGGTCTCTGTACTGACCCAGGCGATAACATGTCCTTCACCAATACTAATTCTTACTGACAATTAATTCACAAGTTTTAGGTATATGTTGTATATGAATGCGACTCTTTACATGTGGCATGGATGTCTCATTATATGGATGGTCTGGAAATATCTTGCCATAAAATACTAAATGTACCTATAATTTTTTTCAACTTGATTGCTTCCTTTGTATGTGTTATAATACATGCATAAAAGAGCTATCAAGATGTTTTCCACCATCTAAATAGTAAACTTTCAATGTCAAAAACCGCAAATTTTTTATACCTTAAGCCGGCAAGGCCCCATATATGATCACTTCAATAATTGTGATCTACTACTTATATACAAAATTTTTCGAAAAATGCTTATGAGTAAATATATCTTAGAATTGGTCATACTTTTAAGTACAATCATCAAATATTGCAATTTCATCGTATTTCTATGTCTGCCCGGGGAAGGGTTAAAAAAATTGAAAAAATAATTTTGTCAGCTAGGTACAAATCTTATAGGTACCTAACTGATATTTGACACACTTTTACCTGTCTAATTGATCTGAAATTTTGCACACTTGTGTGAAGTCAGAGGCAATGCATGAATCAATTAACAGAGTAACTAATTTGGAAAAAAAATATATATTAAAAAAAATTTATATATTAAAAAAAATGAAAAAATAATTTTTTCAATATTCGAAAATTAAATGAGAAATTCATGGTCTATCTGTAAGATTGGAGACACTGGATTCTTTGGAAGTGTTGTCTTTAAAAAGTTATTTTTAAACATATATTATTATGCTATGAGGAGAATAATTGTTCATTAATATTAGCTCAAGGTAAAGAGTGATGGATGAACTTCCATATGAATTTGAAGTGATCTGTACATGGCAACTGGGCTGAAAATTTAGCAGTCACTCTTTGCGGTGTTCGTTTCTGCATTTGTGTGTATTGTCTTAAAACTACTCTGTTGTTGTTATTGACAAAATCCGATACTACAGGGTTGACCAGAATTAAATGACCCTTTTAATTTGTTAATAAATAAAAAACTAAGAACGTTATGAAGTTGAAACTTGTTTTATTTAAAAGAACATTTTTATGGTAATATTGTATCCTAGTTAAAATATTGTATCCTATTACAATATTTTATTATTGTATTAGTTAGAATATTTATTAGGTATTAATAATATGTATTAGTTAAAATATTGTATGTAATATTGTATGCTAGTTAGTTATTGTATCCTAAAAACTAGGATACAATATTACCATAGAAATGTTCTTTTAAATAAAACAAGTTTCAACTTCATAACGTTCTTAGCTTTTTATTTATTAACAAATTAAAAGGGTCAGTTAATTCTGGTTCACCCTGTATGACATAAAATAATCTTGTACATACCCATGTTACTTCAGAGGATAGAACTGTGAAATAATGTGCCTGGGCAAATAATATGGACTTTTCAACATAGGTAATACAGGATTTTTTTATCTTTCAGAATTTTATATTAAATTTTATCTAATATGATGAAACAACTAATTTTTTTTCAATCAAATATTAAATAAAATAGTTCCACAGAAGCCTTGTGAAAACACATCATGCATGATTAAGATTGCAAATTTAGGGAAGGTAATAAGTATTTTATCTGCAATACAAAGCTGTCCATTACATGGATGGCTTCACACTCGCACCAAGTGAATGCAGGAGACGTTACATAGCACTGCGTGAACACTGCTTTTTCCCACGCTTTTGTGATACAAGCTTTCATACCCCAGTGATGTGTGTACCACACCACACTGATCATATGTATACCACACCACACTGATCATATGTATACCACCCCACACTGATCATATGTATACAACAGTCCTATTCTTATATGGTAAGGTATGTATACACCATTTCAGAGTGGAATTCTATCAAGGGATACTTTTGCTGGTCCACCTTGAGCCATCGTTCTGGCAGACTAAACCAGGCCCATGGCCCCCATCAACAGTCTAAACCCAGCATGAACAAAATGATTCAAATAAAAATTTATTTAAATAATAGGTACAAATTTGAACTGCGAAATTTCTAAGTGGCTTCCATTGGTTTCAAATTGCCATAAATGACTTAAGATATGGCAATGACTTACTTTCATTGGTTGTTCGCATCTTTATTCCTCCCTCTTTGCAGCTCCCTTTCCCTGAGTTCAAGCCTTTGTTTCTGTTTCAGCTTCTAACCCACAATATTAGAACTTCAATGTTTAAAAGTTGACAATACTGTAAATATCTCAATCAAAATTATTTTCAATATCACAATCAAAAAGACGTACTAAAATAGCCTTATCAAAAATTTAATTCACAATCGTCAGCACCTTTGTCCACCATCAACCTCGATACACTTATTTCCCTTCTTTCTACTAGTGTGCCGGCCCCGGGTGGAGCTTGCGGCAAATGTCACCTCATGTCATCCATCACCTGTGACATCACACAACACAAGGCAACAATGGCAATTTATTTATTTGCCTACCATATATAAATAAATACTGGTAGTAATGGAAAATGAGTAATAATGTCACTAGATTGCTTGAATTGCAGATTCACTAGATATTTAAAAGCGAAGAAAACACCACAATAATTCAAAATGTCTCTATTGAAAATGTTTGGGAGACCTGCTCCATTGTCAGTTTGATAAATCTAGAACACAAATACAGTCAGAAAATTAATAAAGTTTAGAGTCAAAAGAAAAAAAAACAGAAGTTAAAACCTAAATTTACAGGCAAAGGGCAGAATAATAAAGAAATACCTATCTATTCACAATTTCCAATGGATAAGAACTGTAGGCAGCATTTAAACTAGGCTTCTCTTTAAAAATATACAATGATTCCAAAATGCGCAGATCGGAAGCACCAGAACTATAAGCCAAAACCTTAAAGTCAGTGTCGGACACCGTAACGTTGCACTGTTTGGCATGAGTGCACACAGCCGCATGAGGAGGGCGCAATAGTAACTGCCCAGTCCTGTAACTCCTCCCTTTATGCTCAGCGACCCTAGTGTAAAGGTTGCATACCGTCATCCCAATGTACGCAGATGCACATCGTGCACAACTAAATTTACAAACTAGGGACGATTGCATGTGAGAAGGGAGGATATCTTTGTACCTAAAAAATGAACCTATTTTGAAATTATTCACCAGTAAGATACAAAGATTAATGTCTGGAAAGTATTTCAAAAGCAATGAAAGACTAGCTCTCAGCATAGAGAATGTTTCTACTCCTAACTGCCCCGAGTTTCTTGGGAACTTGCAGAGCTTAGCCTACCATCATTTTTACAGCATTAAGTCATATAACTTTTTTCTTCTGTATTTCAGCCCAGTGACACGCTTTTATTAAAAAAACTTAGCAAAAATAGACTTGATCGTTTGTAAACCTGACAAGGGCAGAAGCATTGTTTTGGTTGATTGCAGTCGATATAACAGTAGCCTTACTGCACTCATCACTGATCTTACAAAATTTGTTGAAATTACTGATCCCATCTCTAAAACTATTTTGAAAATCATAGACAAAATCAATAGCTTTCTGCAAAAACTGAAGGATTTGTCTGCCTTCTCTCCTGAAACTTACTCTAAACTTTATGCCTCTAGTTCATGCCCTGGAATTTTATATGGCTTACCTAAAATTCATAAGTCGGACTTTGCCTCAGTTTCAATTCTGACCCATTTTTGCCGCATATAGTACCCCTAGTTTTAACTGGCCAAGTTTTTAGTTCCAGTCTTAAACTGTCTTACAACTAACCAGTACACAGTAGACAATTCTTATACTTTTGTTGACCGCTTGAAAGATTTTACTGATGTTCAGGACTTAACAATGGCCTCTTTTGACATGGAAAATTTATTTACAAATATACTGCTTTTTGAAACTATTGAGATCTGTCTAAATACTTTGTTTAAAGATATTCATGATACTGTTATTGGTTTGAACTGAATTTTTTTTAAATCCCTGCTGGAATTATCAGTTCTAAATTCAATTTTCATATTTGCTGGTAAATTTTACAGACAGATCGATGGTTTGGGAATGGGTCTTCCCCTCAGCCCAATCTTTGCGATTATTTGTGTTTTCACGAGGTTTCACAGCTGACGAATTGTCCTCCTGATTTTAAACCAATTCTTTATAACAGATATGTTGATGACACTTTTCTTATTTTCAAGCATCCCTCATGTAAAACTTTTCATCAATTACCTAAACTTGTAACATAATTCTATTAAATTTACCATGGAACTTCAATCGAACAATAGTTTGTCCTTTCTAGACTGCAATATTACTAAATCTAATGGCCGTTTTCAAACGTCTGTTTTCAGAAAATCAACTTTCACCAGCCTAAGCACCAGCTTTTTAGTTTTTGTTCTTTTAGATTCAAGTTAAACGGGCTTCAAACACTATTACAACACGGCTTTTGTATATGCTCGACTTTCCATGCCATGCATTCTGAATTTGAATTTTTGCACAATATCTTCTTGCTTAATGGATTTCCTTCTAGCATGGTGTTTACGCAGATTAAGAAATTCATGTCTAAGCAATACAGTGAAGTTGTTCCAGAGCCTCATAGTAGAAAAGTTGTTTAATGTTCTTTTCCATACTTCAGCCATGCATCAGAAGTTATGTCAAGAGAATTAAAAGATTTGCTTATGAAATACTTTCTAGACATTAATCTTTGTAACTTACTGGTGAATAATTTCAAAATAGGGTTGTTTTTTAGGTACAAAGATATCCTACCTTCTCACATGCAATCGTCCCTAGTTTATAAATTTAGTTGTGCACGATGTGCATGTGCGTACATTGGGATGATGCCACGCAACTTTTACACCAGGGTCGCTGAGCATAAAGGGAGGAGTTATAAGACTGGGCAGCTACTATCACGCCCTCCTCATTTGGCTGTGCACACTCACACTGAACAGTGCAACGTTCCGGTGTCCAACACTGACTTTAAGGTTTTAGCTTATAGTTCTGGTGCTTCCGATCTGCGCATTTTGGAATCATTGTATATTTTTAAAGAGAAGCCTAGTTTAAATGCTACCTCCAGTTCTTATCCATTAGAAATTGTGAATAGATAGGTAGTTCTTTATTATTCTGCCCTTTGCCTGTTAATTTAGGTTTTAACTTCTGTTTTTTTTTTTCTTTTAACTCCAAACTTTATTAATTTTCTGACTGTATTTGTGTTATAGATTTATCGAACTGAAGATGGAGCTGGTCTCCAAAACATTTTCAATGGAGAAATGCTGAGTTTTTGTGGAGTTTTCTTTGCTTTTAAATTTCTTGTAATGAAAAATATGTTGCTAGAACACTTTACGAGACTGTGCCTTAACATAATAAGATATTATTATCTCATTAGCGTAACATAGTAAACACTTGAGTGGTTCCTTTGCTTGCTTTCTTATTAAATTTTATAAAATTAAATAATTAATATGTACTTATTATTACTGAATATCAACAAATAAAGTTGATTCAATGCTACTAATTTCATTCTACTTTTAGTAGAATAACTATTACTTTTATACAATTTTTTTCTTTTTTTCCTGGCTGTCATTCATGGAAAACCTTTTTACCGAAAACATCATTATGACAGAATCGTCATGGAGAATTCACGTGACAACGTTATATGTTTTACTTGAAAATTCTGATTTTGGGTGATGAATTTCACTTATAGCCAAGCATGGAAATATAAGTATGGAACTTTTAAAATAAATTCATAGCATTAACAAATATCTATTAAGCAAAATTAGCAATCAATGTCAAGTGACTTTGCAAAGTGACTTTCAGGTCAGAATGCCTGGACTGACAGATTTTTCGAGTTAAGTTTCTAACTGAAATAAAATTTATTCAACAAGTATGTATGATGAGAGATACTTTGAAATCATTCAATTTTAAAGCATTGAAATCTGTGCAGAAACATCAAGTTTTAATATTTTTAGACATTTAATGACTGAATACCTGACTTCAGTGAGTCAATTCATTTTGATAATGTTCAAATTTTTGTCCGTTGAACTGTTGTTGTTGTTGGGCCGTTGGCTGACGCATATGTGCTCATAGCATCCGCGTCAAACTTGCGCATTCCTCTTGTTTATAATCAGTATGCTGGTGGATCTTGTGATGAAAGGTGCTAGTCTGTTGTGGAACAGGTGGAACAGTCCATAAGAATCATCTGTTGTGGAACAGGTGGAATGGTTCATAAGAATCATCAATCGGTTCAAAATCTCTAAATAGCATGTACTTTTATGGTACCTTTATTATTGCACCATGCACCACTGTTGGTATGTATATGATGGTATTCTGAATCACTGATGGTATTCTAAACCTTTAGTTGTTCCAAAATTTTGACAGCTACTCACCTATGAAAACGTACATACTTTTGTCTAAGCCATTGCAGTCCCTTCAGCATTAATTTCTTTCTATGCTATTAGTTATATATAAAAATATATACATTATGCAGATACATCTGCATGATGTCATGGCTTTGTTGTTCAAAGTAAATTCACTCATAAAAATTTGTGAGAATTTTAAACAAAATATTTGAATATTTCATACTTTGTAATTAAAATGATGAAAAACTGATTTATGGTGTAATAATAAAGATATTCTGTTATAATTAAGATAATGGATTCTTATCTAAATCATGAGGTATGAATAATAACAGTAGTTTGTAAATATTTTTTGTAAAGATGTATTACGTTAAGAAATTTCAAATAATTCTTTGATAGTATAGGTCATATTTAGAAAATAATTGAAAATATGAAAGACTGCAAGCGTAAACAGTAACTGTAAGGTTTCCAGTAAGTTGGAATGTTGGATGTATCAGGATGGCATGCAGCTTGTTTGGAAAACAGTTGCAACACAAATGAGTGCTGTAGTATGTGGAGAGTAAGGGATATACTATTGAAGTTCTTAACAGCATTTTCTTATTAAAAATTACCCAGCAACACATCTTGAATAATGCTGGCAACAAATTCCAAATAGCGCTGGCAACGTTTTGGGCTTAAATTTTGTATCTTGGCAACGCTGCTTGCAAACTCTGCACCCTGGGGCCTGGCAAACTCTACACCCTGGCAGAGCACTGTATCTAAGGAAAGCTTTCCACCCAAGCAGGCATGGAATACATCTACTAGGCAAGCCGCGACTGAATTTTTCGAGCCGTGGTTTTATGGATTTGCCAGCTGTGATTCCATTTCTTCGAGCCAAGATTCCATTTCACCAAGCCGTGAATTCCATATCTCGGCCATGAAAAGCCATTTAAGAGGCGTGAATTTATTTACAAAGTCCATGCACCTTTTACCCCAAATCTCTAATTTTACCCCAAAACAGTCAAATGGCAACGATAAAATTTATCTTTAGTCTTTACTGTAAGTTGAGCACGTGTTAATGCAGTCTGACCGCTTTGACATGACCGCAACTATGCACAATCTTTTATGTTTTTCTGCAGCACTGCAGGATATTTTGGCGGGAACGGTAAAGCAATGCGGATTGCGGAAGTTGAAAATTTTATGAAGCGACATGTTTGTGAAGTGCAAACTGCAATTTTTCAATCAAACAAAAATTTATGACATTTGAGCTGCGAGATTTCATACCTACTGAAATAATATGATATTAGAGCCACAATGTTTCAGACAAAAATAGTACTTTTCCAGCCCTGCACACAAGTGTCAAAACATCTCCTTTTAGGGCCGCAACTAGAGCTTTCCCACCATTTCCGGAACCACAAGATTCCCTCCAGATGAATTACCTCCTAGTCCTATCTAATTTTATCCAAAAGTGCACAATTGGGCAGCAAGTTTCCAAATGTATTAAATCTTATCATGCCGGAGCCACAAGATTTCAGAACAGAACTACAAACAACTCTTTCATTGATTGTTTTTTAAACACAGACTTAGATAAGAGCCAGAGCCCAGCCCCAGAAGAATGTGTAAAATTGGTGATAGGATTGCCTAGGGTAAAGACGGTATATTCCGACACATTAAGGACGCATCGAGAAATGAAAAACTATTAAAAAATAACCGTATGCGTTACTCAAGTTCTGTTGGCTTTATGTGACTCGCAAAACACCGTACTACGCGCCAGCAACGAAGAAAGTCACAAAATGTTGCCATATTTATTTAAAAGCCTTTAGAATGCAAACCTACCAAATCCCTATATTACGACACTGCTTGTGGCAATATTGGGCACGTGGTGAGGCGTATTCCGTCCGCGCTTCAAATTCTACTGATACGTAATGCCGTCATCCACGTGCTCGAATTTTGTTTGCTGTGTGAGCTGTATTGGAATACAACACGGCTTTGAATTAGAACACTAAGGAATATTGAACACTACTTAATTACGCTTTTAATTAACAACTATTAGGCTTTTAATCAAGCAAATTTCAATTTTTGTACACAGCTTGGTACGATCTGTGTGTGTCCAATTCAAGTTGTGAATCTCTGGTTTGTCACTATCAAGCAATTTTTATTTAAAATAAAAATTGCTTGATAGTGACAAACCAGAGATTTTTTAGAATCAGTTCATTTTCAATTTCCTCATTTACTCAAGATGTAAACCACTTTCTTATGTATGATAATGCTGGTAAGTGGTAGCCTGGTAGGTAGGTATCCAGGGACCAGGATACTTTGCTGGTCTACCTACTTTAACTTATAGGACTCAAAAAACAAAAATGAACTTGAGGGAGAGTCTAAAAACTCTCTGCTTTGCCAATATTCAGACTAATTAAGTTTGAGAGGCAGCATATTTTGTAATTTTGGCATCTGCTTAGACCTTAGTCTTAGACTTAAGTACGTAGGTACCTAGTCGGCCATAGTGGCAAACCAGAGCTTTTTTAGAATCAGTTCATTTTTATTATCCTAATTTTTCAAAATTTAAACAAATTTCTTAAGTATGATAATGATGGTATCCATGATACTTTACTGGTCTACTTATAGGACTCAAAAATGAACTTGAGGGAGAGTCTAAAAAACTCTCTGCTTTGTCACCACACTCAGGATGATGTATGTTTTCGGTGAATTTTCCCGTGCATTTTCACTTTTTTTAAGCTATTGCTGTGCTCAGTTGGCGCAATGTAATGAAAATTGATTCTCTTTGCGCACGTGTTCGCGCAATCCCAGAAATTTGGTGAATGAGAAATCTAAAACTTTATTTTAGAAGAAATTTTCTCCAAAGTCATATGGCAACACTGAACACCGTCTGTTTACATTTCGTATGTATAATAGCCGCAGTTTACGATTACCCTACGTTCCGTATCTGACAAGGCGGACAAGCGGAAGAATCAGAAGTAACCCGGACATGTCTTACATTTTATTATTGTCAGTTCGACTCGCGTAGTCAATATACTTGCGTATATTGTCGACTAAAATAGTAGAACTATTTTAGCTTTCTAAAGTACGGCGCACGGCGCATTTTTTTACCAGCATATTACGGCGCACCGCGCAGGTCGTTAAAATGACAAAATAAATTCCCGCACACCTGGCACATCTTCCTGACCATGGCTTTGTCACTATGCCTAGTCCTCATAGTCACCAGACAGGAATAATGGGCAGATTTTTTAGAATACCGCGGGTGAAAAGAGGCTCTTCAAGGGTGAAGTTGGAAAATCGCGGGTGCAATTTTCGTCCTCCCGGGTGCTTCTCGAAAATCGCGGCTGAGAATTTACTGTTCTCGGGCAATTTTACAAAATAGCGTGTGAACAGCTGCTACCGACCGTCTCTCAACTTCTCGCGCCTAGCGGCCGAACGAGAGGTGCGCTGACATAGACCAGCAAATTACCTCAAATCAGCCCTGGAGCCAACGCCCAACATCAACCTTCTAAATGCTATTGATAAAGCCATCCTGGCAGTGGCACCAAAGCAGCTGTACTCAATTGACCCATCGTACCACATGAACTTAAAACCAACAATGCTTCAGCTCACAGCCTCACAAGCTGCTACTCCACATCGGTTGATACGTCGTTCTCCAATAACTTTCAAGTTTCAACCCATACCATCGCCTTGAAGGAATGGATCGTCGGCAAGCATATGTATATGATAGTCGTATGTCGGATGGTTCTACAGGCGATTAAGTTGAAAACACTGGTTGTCGAGTCGTTTCTATAATACTATGGAGTTCTTAAGAAATTAATGTAGTAGTTAAATAGATTGTGTTCAGTGTGTTTTAATTCTGCAAACTATATATTTTGGTGTTCATTAATTCTTCATTAAGCTGATTGCTGCAATACAAGTTTGATATCATCATAAGGTTCTTGATCATTACTGTTTTCTGCTTGTTAATTAATGTTTGTTCATATTTAATCCAATTCTTTATCTTATAGTCTTAGGGCTATGATGCATAATATTAATAAGTTTTACTTTCTTTTTATGGCAGATCACATATGCATCTTGTCCATGCTCCTATTCCATGCTCCTATGTACGTTAGTCCATGCTCCTATGTACGTTAGTCCATGCTCCTATGTACGTTAGTCCATGCTCCTATGTACGTTAGTCCATGCTCCTGTTCTAGTTAGGTCCTACGCTCCATGTTTCCTATGCTCCTTAGTTCCTTAACTCCTATGCTCGTTAGTCCTATGCTCCAAAACTCTTTAGGTATACCAACATTCTTCATTCACTTATGCACCACCCTTGTGTGCATTTCATAACCAAGAGCCATTTAATTGAACTGTAATCTAAATTCTGTTTCATTTGTCAGTAATAAAAGATCAATTTTAGTCTCCTCATTATCCACTTCCCAAGTAGGTTGTTGCCAACCTATCAAGTAGAAGTAGGCGACGTGTTTGCCTCACCCGCGGGAGACACGCGGCAACAATAGTTCAAGCCCTGACCTCACCCTAGTGAGTAATTGTGCCTCATTCACGAGTGCAAATTGGTGAACGTAACGGGCGGTAGTGAATTGTTGACCGGATCTTCTCATGACTGACGATATTTTCAAGTTGCTACTAGACTTCCACCGGGTTCGATATGGTGCTAGGCATTTCAAATCTGAACATATCTTTTTCCATAGCTTTATCGATAGCTAACACGATCGATGTCCAATGAACAGTAACTCAGAGGCTACAGTTCAGCACGTATTAATCATATAAAAATTATGTAAGGAGTGACATTCAGATCTAATATGAACATGGATTGTCTAATGTGTTTAATCAAAATTTGTATGATGAGTCGATCAGTAAGACGAGTTTTTACTAATTATAGAAATTTCTAATCGAATACATTGGTTTTATGTATTGTATTGGCTTATAAAACTGAAAGTGAATATTGTTCTCTCAGGTTTTCTGACACGACCACTAGCTGAACATGATCGATGTCCAAACAAACGTGCAAAAACAAAGTTAAATGTTTGCATGTTTGTCATGAGGTTAATTTCAAAATCATAATTCTTAGCATGGATTTTTAATTTTCTGATTTACGCTTTCTTGAAATTCGTAACTCTACTCAAATGAATCACATATTATTATTCGAACCTATTTAAAGATTTCGCTATTGAAGAATGAAGGGTTTGATGTAGCTGCTCGCGTGTCCGCAATCCGCATTATGAGAGAGACCGCCCGCCAAGAAGGCAACAGATTCTTGCAAGTGCTGCGTGACTTTATCTGTGAAAGAAGCCAGAAGGTACGACGAATTCAGCACAGCCTTACATGTTATCAATTATTTCTGGTGATGTGCTTTTTAAGGGCTTTTGGCCATTACTGTTGAAATTGTAGCTCGACGGGCACGGTTAAATTTATTCATGCCCACGGGTGAAATTATCCATGGCCATTGGCCACCGGGTGAAATTATCCATGGCCACGGGTGAAATTGTTCCACGTTCACGGGTGATTTTTGCTCTTCTACGGGTGGCTCCTGGCTCCTGCCCATTATTCCAGTCTGGCCTACTCATAATGAGTAGTCCTTTAGTCTGAATAAAAAATTAGTGTACAAATTTTAACTTTGTTATATTCTAGCAGACTAGCAAAACTCACCTGAAATCAGATTGCTGGTTTTCATCTGGTTCAATTTCTAAGATTTCACCATCTTCTTCCATTCTGAAAAAAATGTATTAGACAACTGTTTCCAACTTCAAGAGTCGAAGAGTCCAAGCTAAAAAAGTTAGTTTCCAAAGCAAAATAAATAACTAAGACCTCAGAATCACGAATTAAATTGAAAAATTTCAATTTTTATTTAAGGCTATTACGATTAAAAAGGATTTGTTCAAAATATAAGATGTATGATTCTATATTTGAAGTAATGTAGCCTTTATCGTATGCCATACACGCTCACATCCTATACGAATGAACTCGGAAGGGGGTTAACTGTCCGTATTTGTTACGAGAAGTCCAGGAATTCATCCACCGATTACCATGGCTCAACCATGACCGATCCCAGTCTTCAGTTATCAAAGTTCTGCAATAATGCGCAAGAATTGTTCTGATCTTTACCAAGACCTGAATGGCGCCTATGAAGATTGAAAAATTGTTTTCCGGATGCCTAATTGACTAATTAGGACTTGAACAGTATTCCAGATATTGAGGAGCGCCCAGTCGGCTCGAAGTTAACATGTTTTGAAATACACGAAGAAGAGGTTCTCAAGCGCCTGGTAGCTCAAAATCCCAACAAGTCAGGAAGTCTAGTAGCTTCTTCAAACTATCGCCAGTCATGAAAAGATCCGGTCAAATGACACGAGTTTAGATCTATGAACAAGGCACGAAATGGAAAAGAATCGGCGACAGGCCAGATCAGGCCTACACTTCAGAGCCGACATCACTATGTTATGTTATGTTAATTAATTTTATTATCATTGCCTTATATCTCGGCTCGAGGAATCCAATGTTAGAATTGCATGATATGACTATCACAAGCGCAGAAGCATTAATAGTTTGGACATGGTGGAATAAATACTGAGGTTTTAATTTTAGGGGTGGATCGAGAGGGATTCGATGAAAGAACCAAATTTAAGTCTCGCAAATTTTCGTAGTCTATAGACTATACCACTAAATAGGAACAACTTCCCCTAATTAAATTTTTACAGCATAGTATAGCTATGTCAGTGTTAATTGGGCCGTTACACCAGTCGCCGATTCTGAACATCGCAGAACATACAATACACAGCTTGTTGCGGCATCAAACACTCAACTCAATGCGTCAATTTTGCGTAGCCAGCCCGGCCACCTCGCCGACTTGATTAGAACTTTTGCGTGGTCGAACCCTTAGCTCGCTGCTCCTATCCTGGAACTCTGAACTGCTACCATTGGGCCAACCTGCCACCAACAGATTTTGCACGAGGCAAAAGCTTTATAAGATCACAAAGACAATTGCTCAACCCCGTACGGCCTCCAGCCCACGAAAAAGTCGTAGTATGCAGTCTATTTGATACCAGCCTAGGAGTATTGTTCTGACCTTTGAAGTGGGAGGTGTGTGATGACGAACTTCTGCATCCCGCTGGCACGTCACCACGGAACTTCTAAAATCCCATGGAAGCAACAGTACTGCTCCGTTTCGAAACGTTGAGCTAGCGGAGGTAATTGTATGAGAATTGAGGTGCCCCAAGCCTGGCAGGTATCCCAAAAGTGGTAGGTTCCTACAAGCGTTATCGCACCCCAGGTGCGATGGGTGCCCCCTGTCTAGGTGGGTGCCTTCAGTTTTGGTGGGTGCCCCTAGGTGTGGTTTGTGACCCTAGGTATGGTAGGTGCCCCCAGGTGAGAAAGGCACCCCAGGTGTGGTAGGTGCCCAGTACTAAGGCCTGGTTTGGTGTGGCCTTCTTCCTGGCGCGGTTTTCCTCCTTGTCGCGATCTTCCTAGCTGGTGCGGTTTTCCTCCCTGACGTGGTCTCCACCTTGGCGTGGTCTCCACCTTATCTCGGTCTTCCTCTTTGGCGTGGTCTCCACTTTGGCGCGGTCTTTCTCCCCGGCACAGTCTACCTCCCAGGCATAATCTTCCTCCCTGATGTAATATTCATACCTGGCGTGGTCTCCATCTAGGCGCGGTCTTTCTCCCTGGCGCAATTTCCTCATTGGCGTGGTCTTTCTCCCTGGCGTAATCTTCCTTCCTGACTTGGTCTCCACCTTGGCGCGGTCTTTCTTCCCGGCGCAATCTTCCTCATTTGCGTGGTCTTTCTTCCTGGCGCGGTCTCCACCTTAGAGCGGTCTTCCTCTCTGGCGCAGTCTTCCTCCTTGGCGCGGTCTCCTCCCTGTCGGATCAGCGCCGCTTTCGGCTACTTCAATTTAACTTGACCACAAGTACTCGAAGACTTCAAATGTTATGATAACTTTTCTACTAGCAACTTAATTCTAGCAACCCAATCATTGTTAATATTTCGACTAACTTTTTACGTAACTTGTGTATTATGCAAAATCAACCGCAATCCATATTAACATAACATACCGGTAGTGATGGCGGCGCTGAAGAGAGTTTCTGATGTAGCCTGTTGCCGATTCTTTGGGTCGCCTGCCGAAGACCACCACTGCCCTGGATGTAATGGACTATCATTATTTCTGCCTTCCGGAACGTAGCCTTCAACACTTCAAGCCGTCCGTATCTAAGCCGTGGGTCGAACCAGCCCTCGGTCGAACGGTCACTCGTCGAAGGACGATAATTTTTGGAACAGAACTTTGCTATCTGAAACCTAACCTTAGATACGGTGAACGAAAAATTACGTAATTTAACGATGCCCGGAAGTCATATTCGATCCGCGGCCTGGTGGTGCACGGCAGGTTTTATGCCAGGCCGGAGATGGACAAAGCCGAGTGGGTCACGGCTGATTGGTGGATGTCCGAAGAGATCCAAGGCTTGTTGGTGCACAAAATTCAGGGCTTGTTGATGCACAAAATTGGTGGTGCACGGCTGCGCTCCCGATTCTTTCACTTTTCGTGCCTTGTTCACAGAAGATCTAAAATCGTGTCATTTGATCGGATATTTTCAGGACTGACGATAGTTTGAAATAGCTACTAGACTTCCACCGGGTTCGATATGGTGCTAGGCATTTCAAGTCTGAACATATATATATATATTTCCATAGCTTTATCTAGTCTGTTCTTGAACGCGTTCATACTCGGAGCGCCAACGATGTAATCAGGGAGGCTGATTACATACATATATTACATTACATATATTGCTAGTTGAGGGTCAACACTGACTTGTTTCCAGGATTCCTCCAACTTGTTATGATGTTATCTAATATCTGGTGTGTTGCAGCCCACACACCAAAGGCTTGCAATACACTGCAGGTTCACAAATACCTAATACTGAAAACCGTCGTTAGGTCAATAGTTGGGATTTTATAGTAACAAGGTGACAAATGGAAATGAATAGCGCTAAACGCGCAATAAATTTCATTTCATCATCGAGCAAGTTGACCAATATTTACAAAATTGACGGTTCAGGAAGCAAGACAATTTCCTTGCAGCAACCTACACCTTAATTTGATCAACATTCGTCAGCGCGCATAGGATTTCCGTGTTAGTTGGAGGAGTATGAAATTTAAAGCGTTATGATAGTGCTACCAATCATGACGGAATAATCCATGCCTTCGAATGCTCAAATTTCGCGCCTGAATTAGCACGAGTCGACACATTCAAAATATATATACAAATCTGAAACGATACATGGCAAACACCAAGTTCTAAAACTTGACTCTCTCAGCAAACATCACAGAGTGTACGCGAACAATTGCGTTCGATAAGCAATGTATTTTAACTAAAATTACGAGCCGAGGCTGCTCACCAAATTGTATAAACGTACGTTGTGCCGAGACTAGAAACTCGTTCAAAATGTGTTGGCGGTAGAGTTTTCAAATTCCTGGGAGAGTTACTTCTATGCAAGCCCTTTTCAAGTTACCATGAACCGATTCTGGTAATTGATGTTTATTACCACTCGGTGCTGATCTGACTGGCGACGAAATGTAGTGACCTCACTCGTGTACAATGCTGGCTGGTTAGCCATGGCTGCCAGGGCTTGATAATACCTGAAATTTTGGAAACCTAGTCCTGTCATTCCAATAATCCCTAATATCGTTATTAGTAATAAAGCCAATGAATTATAAATGAAGGCCACTCGAAATCCACACTTTACATAGAAGATAGGCCTCTCATTTTACTCTCGTTTCAAAATACAGTACGTACCAAAAATCTACTTTGCGTTTTTCAAATTGAATTTATTTCTACCAATTGCACTATAAAACTTCAGTTTGTGATCCAATTCATTCCCGTTCTCCCTCTGATAATGAAATTTTGGGTTAAGGTGATATCCCTACACGATAAGTATCCTGGATACGCGCCCCCCAACAACTCAGAAACATTTCTGTGTCAGGCATCAAACACGCACATAAAGCCGCAAACCATATTACCAATATTAAGCGCTACCGTCATTCTTGACACTTTTCCCGAACTTTACGGAAATATATAAATATATGTAGGGTTTTCTGGAATGAAGATGAAGCCAACGACATTGCTTATTTTTATTCTTGTCTGATAACATTAATCTCTAGGAAAGTAAAATGTGTTAGGAACTCGAAACAAAAACCAAGAACAACTTTACAATCTCAAAATCGATGCTACTATCAAGCATTGTAGATACGTTTGTTTAATAAAGGCGAAAATATCGTCCCACACGCAGGCCCTCGCTCGTGGCATATGACGAAATTATACAACTTGATCAATAACTTACAATGATAGTAATAAAAGAACAGTTATACCGCAAACTGACCTACAGCCAAGCGTCAAAATTCGTCTAAGCAGGAGAAAGTTAGTGAGCGATAACAATTTATTTCTTTTTTATCTTTGCCCCTATTCAGAAAACCAAATTGAATAAGTGAGTAATTTAGGAACAGCCAACCCAAACGACCTTTAATTACTTCCCACATCTAATTACAAGAGCATATTTTATGATAAAAAATGATCGTTGTTGATGGAAAAGGAGCTTTGGTGGTTAGAAAACCGAGCAAGATCAATCTGACTTTTACCTATCGCCTGTTGAATTGAAAACGGCCCACCGTTGACGTGTGTTGTCATTACTGATCGTCCCCGGTCAAGCCTCGCATCGCACTCGAATTTCACCCATCAAAATAAAATTCGATTAAAAATTTATAATGAAATGTCGAATTCATTACATAATTGCGTGCCACACTTTCAGGTATTACTTTAGATTAAGTGCATCCAAAAAATTGTGTTTTTATTTTTTATTATATGTTTTTTTTGGGGTGTAGATAAAGAATCTGAAAACCGCTTTTGGCGGTCGGCAAATATTTCGCATAGATATTTAAGAAACAACCACAAGAGTATATGGGTCACTGAGGCTAAGTTAAAAACGCTATAAATCCACGGGTTTTACGTCCACGATTCAACTTGCATTTTATCTTCCAGGGCTAGGTGAGGCGTAGAGAACAAACAAATATATCATCAAATAGAACGCGTTTAAACGCACCTTCCTGTTATAAAGCGAGTTTACGTTAGGTTAGGTTAGGTTCATTCCCAGATCGATCGTTTTCTATAGAAATATATAAAAAATAAAAAATCGGTTTTCCGATGCCGACCATAAAAACGGATTTCAGATTCTTTATCTACACCCCAAAAAACGTATAATTAAAAAAAAAACTTTTTCTTGGATGCACTTAATCTAAAGTATTACCGTACCCACTTTCAGTGCACATTAAAAGAGCATAAGAAATCATGGGTTTAAATTTATTGTTTTAACACAATTCAGAATTGCACGTGAGAAAATGTAGCTAGAGATCGTCCGTGTTCAGTCTCTTGCAGTCGATAGAGGCGCTAATCGCGACGTGCGGACGAGCATGACGATAAATTCTAAATGAAAATATAGTATCACAACACGACTTGAAGAATGCTCGAAGAAAGTGCAGGATATTGGCTAGAGCTCGTAAGTCAGTTCCTCACAATCAGCGAGCTGAAAAATGCCACCAAGCGCGAGTACAGAGGTGGACAGGCTAACTCGATGACTAAAACGCCCGTGAGGTTCAAAGATACAATATGGCGGTGCGTGGGGAGCTGAAAAGTCTTACTGGTAGTCAAGTGACGTTTTTAAAACACTATGTGTCATGAAAAAGTTATTAATATTCAGGTAAAAACAACCGCAAGACTGGCCAGGGCATCGAAGAATCTCAAGTTATTAAGTAGGATTAGCAATAAAACCTTGATTTTTTTTCACACAACCAATGTGAATAGTACTCTTGTGCTGCGACATTGAAGATTCATACACTATGTGACGATGAAATTGGAATTCAGACATTACGTACATTATGCAAAAACTACGAGATGTCCTACAAGAAAACCTTTTTTAGATGTTAGAAATCTATCCATTACAAGTAGAACAATTTAAAGGCATTTCATGTTCAAGTTCTTGAGTGAGGGGTAGGTTAGAAAGCCATTATAAGGTCACGCGGGACGACGCTGAGCAACAACACTGAAAAGTCTACGATTATTTTCTAGCCACGATCAAGCTTCGTACTGCTATTGTTCAAGTGGTAGATAGTAGAACTACGGTACGTAATATATGGTACGAAAATACTTTATTAGTAGCGAAATGGGTGAATTGTACATAGATTATTGAATATCTAGTCTACGTTACAATACATCTATTCGAACAGAAAAAGCTGGAGCAGCTTCTTTACAAATAATTACACATTCACCAAGAATTTCCAGTTCTTCGATATTCCTGATCACAATTCTTTACTCACTACCAACTATAGTAAAATTTAACACAATGCCGTTGAGACGGCTAAACTTTCATCAGAAGCTCGTGCGAGTTACGGAGTCATGCCACCACTGAAGCTAAGCTATGGCCAGGCTTAGCCAACAAGGGACCAACTACCTATAATAATCAGACTGGCGTCAAGAGCCTCTTATAAATACTAGTCACTGCAAGGAACTTAAGCCGAATGGCATGAGGCAAATACATGATTATCGATCTAGTTCTACTTTATGTATCTTTGACGGATATAGAAGAAAACCCCGTACTTCAACTTTAAGTGAACGCAACACTACTAACGGATGGAGATTTCTATAGCAGATAAATAATAAAAGCAGGGTTTACTTAGCATCAATTGTGCATGCGAACACACGTACGAGGCACAGAGGGTTACAAAGCTATCTATCAACAACACCAGCAACGTTTCATTGTTACCTAACCTTCACGTAAACCCCATCACTATGTCAGAGAACGACATGAAGTCGAAGAAATAACGCGGAGACAAATACAGTTCTTGTTTAAAAGAAAAACTATAGGAGCATCCGCGGAGCTGCATCACAGCCCTATTTCAGCTATAGAAGCAATTATCTACTTAAACCGAGCGGACTGAAAATTTTCACTTTTCTTTTGTTCCGCAAATGCTGACAAGATTTCTACGGGTAGGCTTAGAGCCTTAGACCGTTGTCAGTCGAGGTAAGCGATCGGCAGCTTAAGTTCTGAAAGGTACAGTTTAAGAATAATTTTTGTAGGTCAAGGTCCGCATGTCCATTTCTTACTAATCACACCCAATTTAATGCAACAAATTTAGCGTCCGCATGAGACCGCTTTGCGGTTCGGTTCTAGACCGCAATTAGCGTGTCGTGGATCATGAGATCAATAGCGAGTTTAGGCGAGATATTAGGTAGTGTAGCGACTAGTAAATCGTCTCTAACTATATTTAGTCTTACCGAAAAGTAATTTGTGTGCACCTCGTGCATTAATAATATTACAAGTCTAGACGATTTTTTTTCGAATGAATGGAGCTTCCAATTTAATCTACGGCCCTGATGCTGTTCAAGATCTGTGCTTGCTTTGCTGCGCAATTAACAATTAGGCTCTCGACAATATGAGCCAATAACACCTATCCTTAGCAACACCTGCACCTTTCAGGCCAGTCTGGCTTTTAGATTTGTTCTGGATTTAATTTGTAATTTTCTGGAAAATGAACGAGAGTCTGAAGAATTTCATTTTACCTTCGTTCAAAAGCTCCGGCGTGGCTTTGTAAAACTTCACCTTGAGCCAGTTCTGTTAGTGTACCGTGACAACACTAGCGCCCTGAACAACCACCATGACATCACTAACTTCATCATGCCATCACCAACATCACACCTTTGTCTTCGTACTAAAGAGCAAGCATAGAAAGAGGTTCACGGCGCGTGCTTCCTAATGCACTACCAATAAAGGATCCACTCGCAGCATAAGAAGTTAAGAACGCCTATTGAAATTACGCGTGTTAAATATTCGTTGTGGGTGCTACGTGTTCTCAATAATTTGCCCTTCTTACGTACTAATTTACTATACGCCTAACAGGCAATCCAACCTATAGTGTTCCGCGTGGATTAACTTGATTGTGATTACAGAATTAAATTAACGAACAACAACAGCGCTCGTTGATGGACGTAATTTCTAAACACCCGACGAAAGCACATCACGACTATACACTGCTTAAAACGATGACGTCTCACGAAGAATACAAGGATACTGCTAAAAAACGTGCTTCCTAACCTGTTACAATATATAAATTAGGGCCGTACCGTCAGAACTCACCACTCAAAGTACACACAGAGACCTAAGTTCACGTGGTGGCCGATTTCACGTCTGTGATTGGCCGTGTTACGAAGTCTTAAATATTTTTTTGATAGTACGGCCCCAAGCCACCAGACACAAACAGCCTATAAGAGAGGCTCACTCTCCGCCCCCAGTCATCACAACGCGCCCTTCATCGCTACTATTGTCAGAGAAAACCGCTACAACCGCGAGACGCTAAGCCCTACAGCTAGACAGCCCGAGACCCTTCGATCTAGACCGGCGGCTAGCGGCTATACAGCCAGTGACCGCCTGATCTCGTACCGTACTCAGACCTACATGTAATTAACAATTCATCATATCCATAACAAATTTATAGGTAGTTCTTCAATAAGAATAAGAAGAACGTGAGTTCTAATTTTACAATTCAATGACGAAAAGGTTCGTGGATAAACTATCATCCTGAAATTTTAAAATATACTGAGATTAATGCGTGCTTTTGGTTGAGAAAATAATATCGATGTAATTAAAAAATTTAAACAGTATTTGTAGCGGAAAGCAGAGCAATTGTTTAGTGTACGAGGTGCTCACCTCAGAAGATAAACTGTGGTGACATTGTTTTCCTCGTCTATAGCGACTTGTAGCTTCAATTAACGAGCATCTTTCTGTTATTTCATTGAGTCTCTAAATTTTCACATGCAGCGCGTACGGTACTGCAATATAAGCAAGGGCCACTGAGCAGGCGTGCTGGTGGAGGACATGTGGGAGGAAAATATGACAAGGCATAACACGCACGTAAATACAAGCAAGAAAGAAATCAATCAGTAATTAAAGCGTTTTTTTTTCGCAACCAAAGGAAACATCACACAAAACAAATAAAGAAAAAATGGGGAAATGAAATAAAATATGGAACCAAAGAAATTATATTGCATACATCGTATTATTTACATAAAACTAATAATTGCAACAACAAAGGCGAAGGCCAGGAGCACGATACATGCTGTCCAATGCGCGGGTCAACTCAAGCCTAAGGAATTAAAGAACCCAAGTGCGGTAAACAACTTTCAAGACTTCACAACAAGAAGGCACCATTAGAACAAATTAACAAAACGAAAGCAGCTTAGCGATGCAGGTAACGCAATTTAGCCCACGACTTACATTATTTTTATTAAACTTATCATCCCAAATGGGTGCAGGCAACCTCGCACTTCCTCGCACCGCCTTCAATAACATAATTATGTACATACAAGTAATTTTTTCACGCGTCTTCTGTTGGTTAATTTATATCTTATGACGAAATCCGAGACCCACCTGCAGTGATGATCCTCTAGTTAAGAAAATTAAGCTTAATTAGGATTAATTTCCAGGAACAAGCCGCGGATGATTAACGAAATATCCGTGATGGAAACCTGAACTCATCGAAGATAATTAAATCTTATGCATTAATTGAAAGCCGTTCGAGTGATTAGATACCACGAGATTAATATTCCAAGAGATTATATGCTACGGCCGTGAAAACTTGGTAAAATACCATGGTTGGACTTTCAAACAATGAGGCCCGGAGATCTAATGTTCGGTACATGGAACAAAAAAAAAAACCGTAACCTCAAAAAAATTACGATATCTTCAACACTTAAGTTAAGAACCTCAACTCAACAAGCTAAAAACGATGATACAAGCAGCAATCATGATCATTAAAAAATTCCGATATAATATTATGGAGTTGAGATGTCGGAGTGATAGAAATAAAGCATTAAAACATGCTCGGTGAACATCATACATGCTTAATTAACCCGTCGTCTAAGGATACAGTAAGCGTTGGTAATAATATTCGCAACTGAGGGCCTGGTTATTAAAATGACCGTCAGTCGACGAAGGGTAAAACTAAACTAAGCAGAGGCAAAATTAAACTACCAGGCAAGGTGACGCTGTCAAGCACACAAGGACCGATAGCTTTAAAGGCACGCTCGACAAGAAAACTGGTTTTGGCCATAGCACGAGTACTGACTATTGATAAAGATATAATTAGAGGCTAGGGAACGAGTCTTGATGCCGGTGACACTAATTGTTATAAACAGTTAGAAGAATCTTGTTCGCAATGTAGCCGGGTGAGTGGACGAAGGTTCCTTCACTTCTAAATTTTTCGTCTTATTCATCGGGAAGGGCTTTTTACGCAAGCAAATAAAAAGATTACTTAAGCCGCGAGCATTGAGAACTAGAAAGGGTGTAAATAAAAGTTAGACAAACAAGCATTGGTGCGCTAAGCAGGTAACCAAAAGCTATCCAGTCCACTCTAGCAACTTCATCTAGAACCAAGAGGCACAAATGGGGGCTTCTTAAACACAAACAGTACAAATACTCACAAATGGGGGCTTCTTAAACACAAACAGTACAAATACTAACTCACATCTTGGTATAGTTACCAGCCCAGCAATTTAAATAGGTACATAAAATCATATATTTAGATTAGAAAATTAAAATAGCACCCAAATAGCCAGAAATTCCTTTAAAAGCTGACAGAATTCAAAGCATGAGCCCCATCACCTGTACGGTGTACTATACGGCAGCTTTATTAATGCTGCGAGTAAAGCGAGTTTATGTAATGGCAGCTAGTCACACGACCGTCTGTAATGACAGCTAGTCACACGACTGTCATTAATGGAGATAAGAGAAATAACTGTAATACCTATACTTCTAAGAGAAATAAGTTCAAAATTTTGTACAGGACATATCGCGAGAGACGTAGTTACTGTCTTGAGCAAGGGATCATTGCAACAGAACGTTAGAAAACGTGATCAATGAGCAGCGAATACACGAGTGAGAGGTAAAAGCCAACGTAAGGTTACGAAAATCAACACAAAAACATTAATTATCAAATATAAATTGTAAGCACAAGTAACGTGAACATAGATGAATATCTTAAGATGACACCGAGACCGGCGGGGGGGGGGGGGAGCAGTGGTTGGCGCCGCACATTCTTCACGCGTCTATATAGTTATAGCTAAAATCAAACATCACTAAACTACACGAAGCAACTCCGGAGAGATAAAGCAACTCGTAATAGTTCCTTAAAAGTAAACCGAACTGAAACGTCGAAGGAAAACTAGAAGTGCACTGAACTAATCAATATCATTTAAGAAAAGTATCAACCAGATGGAATCCCACGAATACTTAGCCTCTCTACAGAACGCTGCTAGAGTAATAAGAAAATATTACCATCAAAAATGAGGGACCGGCCACACAACTAGTATCGCATGACTGGTAAGCTCAAAGACTCTCTACTCGTCCACCTGGTTGCCCGATTTCACAAAATGCAATGTTTAGCATCTCACAACAGTTGTTTACCAGACAATATCCTTTTCACACAGTCTGAGCTTAACATAGAAACATTAACCTCTCCATTAGCCCGGAGAGGTCAACTATGAACAATCAAAGAATAACTTACCTCCAGGGCACTAATTTTTCTCCAATTTGAGAGCCACAGGCCAGAGACGCGAAACCCCATACTTAAAATCGGGCAACGCTGTTATTTCAGGTCTAAAAATGCGGTCACCAGCTTCGTCCAGTCTAATACGCTACATCGATCCAACAGGCATAGTGAAGAACATGATCTACACGCTAAAATATTACAAAAAAAAAACAGCGAGGTATACATGCAACACCGTACGTGAGGATTTAACGCTAAAATTCACGAGTCAGGTTCAGAAAAATGATGCTCTTAGCTGATCCCGGCCGGAGCAACGCTATCTCTCACTAGTATATAACAACTATACGCTGCTCCAGATCTTCACACCTGGCAAATTAAGGCTTAAGTGCAATGAAGATTTGTAAAATTCATAGGCTTAGAGTTGAAACATACATGAGAAGTCACATGCGATGTCACATCCAAGTAGTTGATAAAGCAATACGAGGAAATCGGTGTTGTCAGAATTCATCCTGTGTATGAATTTTGAATTGTGGATTGCAGATATATTGCTAGTTCTCGATACCTTGAGAGTCACAGCTTTTTTGAATAACTCGATAAAGTGGAAGGCTTAGACAGTCGTTGAACTATGTATTTGTTTCGCTTCCCGCTTCGGACCAATCAGTATTTAGTGGATATTTTGGATTGCTGCTAGAGATTTGATGGTCAAAATGTCTAAAGTGGTTTTTGGAGAAAAAAAAATCCGGTTTCGAATACAAATGTACCTCTGAACTGTTTCAATCAAATGATCAGCATTTTTTCTGATTGATCCAAATAAATCTCCCCTTCATTTAAACAACGATGATTCTCAGAGTTTATCCGAATAATTACTCCAGTATAAACATTAGGCTAAGCGTAAACGTCCGTTATCTGTTCCCAAAAGACGTTCTCGATGTTGAATGTTAGAACCGTCACCCAGACCAACAACACGTCTCCCTAAACACAAGCCAGCAATTACCATTCTAAGTTGGCCGTGCAATACCAAACCATTTACAAACATTCATCGTGAAATTATTGTTATTAAAATATCAAATGTGCCGCCAGAATAAATCACCAACGAGCCTACAACTTGTCAGTTAAGCGCATGCTCGCGCTCAGTGAAAGTGCATATTCAGAGACCCCACACAATATGGGCTGTTTAATCAATTAGAATTATTGGTTCAATTCGGTTACTTTATAAGTCCTCTGGAGTTGGAATAAATGATGTTGGAATATCTCACATTACGACGGCAACGACTAATTAAGAAAATTAAGACTAATTCTGATCCACTTATTGCAAGTAAAGTAGTAGGTATTTACTTTAACTGTTTCATAACCAGAATGAGTGTGGCCATTTGCCATGCGTTTTATTCTTTACGTTCTAATGTAGAATGAGAGATTCGTAACATTAAATTCAAACCGATAACAAACGAATTAAAAAGAATTGTAATCAGAGAAGTGGAAGAGTAAATATATAACTAAGAAAACCTCAGCCAACATGGGGTTAGTGGTAAAATAGATACGATGATGCCGACGTATCAGCTCGGCAAATTTCAACTGTGGCACCAATACAAGATATAAATTGCAAGTTTTGTGTCACTTTATAACTTACTATCAACCTAAAACCTCGGGAAAATAATACTAAATGGCTTACAAAACTGAAATGTAACCAAATAACTTTCATTGTACCACCGACCTATCTCCGAAATATTTCGAAATGCAGCCGAGTCTGATTTCCGAATAAAATTTAATCAATTCAGCACTATCATGTCTCCACTCAACTCTGATCTCTTAACAGATCACATCTTAAATCGCGCTGCTCCATCAGACTTACTCCAATAAGATTGGCCCCAAATGATGACATTAAGAAGCATATTAAGGACTAACCTCGTCCACAAGCTAATTATTTGTTTAGTTTATACACAAACTAAGAAAGCTCTTTGAAACTCCGGTGAGCCTGGACAACTAGAAGCCAGCATCGAGTATTCGCTACCACGCAGCTTACGTTTCTACTTCAAGCAAATCAAGAAAATAAAAATCAAGACACCAAATTATAACCAGAAAACTACATCGTCTGACAGCACACCGAAGATTATCTATGCCCAAAACAATTAGTGGAGGCACCGTTAATACTTAAAGCTAACCAAACACTCGGGGGGTAAATAACAAAGAGGCTGTCCGACACCCGACCTCAGCGAGCACTTCCCAGATGCTCGTTGTCGGGAAATATGTTGAGCCGGCGTTTCTTCAAGTCGTCACAGTCAAAAAAACATGCACATTTCACTCGAGGAAAAGCAAATAAGTTAAAAAAATTATTATGGTGAGACGGAAACTGTCCTTTCCTCACCATCGTCACTGCTATAAAATTCGAATGCTTCATTTCAGAAGAAGCATCAGATCACTACGAAATGCGCACTCCACTTAGTCATTGCAGTAAAATTATCACATCTCGGGGTTTCAATGAAACGCTGAAAAGAATATCACAAAGCCTGGTAAACGATGCGTCAGGCCAAATCTTCAGGTTCACAAGGGAAGATCCAGTTCACTGTAGGGTACAGCAAGCACTTCCAACACTGCTCACACTGAGTTCTCTTGTTCGATACTTCCTTATTAGGAACACTTCTTGACGCCCTTAGAATCAGAAGGTTCTGTTCACAATAAAAATTGTCAAAGCAATATCACTGAATACTATCAACACAAAAGTCACTATTCACTTTTGGGCATTTTAGACACAAATGTTCTAGCAGTCATTGCTGACACGACGGCGTCTTCAGGAAACCTTGGATCACACTCAGGCTCCCTTGAGGAAGCCACTACACAATGCTAGCATTCACCAGAAAACTCAATAAAAATGTACTATTGAAAACTGCTCAGTAAACTCGACCAGTTTTACACTAGTGTTAGAAAATAACAACAGTTTTCCTCCAAATAAAAGGTGAGGAATCTTCTTGGCTTTCTTCGACATGAAGGGCGTTTAAGATTAGTATATAAGCTTTCCAGCAAGAGAAAAGTATATCGCCAGAATTTGTGAATACTATCTAAAGCTACGAAACATTATTACGACAGGTACTTCATCTCAGGAGACGGTCAAGAATAAAAACGGCAGAAAATATCTGGAAGTACATCTCGAGGAAGAAGTGTGTACTAGACAGCTATCGACAACTAATGTTAGTTAGAGCTCTTGGTATAGATATACACTAGGGATAGAAAAAAAAAACAATGCCCGGGCCACGATAAGTCTTGAAGCAAGGCTCGGTCGTATAGTTAAGGTTATAGTAAATAAGGAAGTTTTGAACATGAACAAAAACCTTGAAATACAAAATTATTCACAAACTGACGGAAGTTCGTACAGCTCTTCATTTCAGCTAGTTTGAAATTAGTTAATAAATCTAGATCTGTACTGCAACACGATTAAACTTAGAGAACTGGGACACACCAAGAGTTAAATAATATACGCGTTAAATTAATATAACCATGAACAATAGCAGTAGGGTGAGAACCAAACTGCAACGCAAGAACAAAGAGACTTCAGGCGATTATTATTGAGCAAAATTGCCGACTTGTGAAGTCACTGCAAGTGGCCAGAACCTGTACGTTCAGCGATCCAGTGATGGAGCCAAAAGAACCTTATGCAATGAATGAAAGCGCGGAAGAGAGAAGTGCTACTGAATGAACCTCAGTGCAGTAAGTTAAATTAAGATGGATAAAAGGAAACAGCCGGAGTAGCAGCGAAGAGTGACGTGACTCTGGCCATTGTCTGGTGATAAGAGACCGTCTTAGTTAAGTGTAATACGAGACAAAACTTCATTACCAGGGCACGTCAGGTATCGATATACACACACACACACATTAGGATTGAATTACACCGTAGACCTTAGCATTAGTCTACTGAACTCAGAACATAGCAAACACTATATCAAGCATGATAATGAATCATTCACAAGAAAGTCCAGGCTTAAAAATCATGAGCCTGACCAAAAATTACATCGAAGTATTTGCTTAGGTAGGATTTACCCAACGGATTAGATTCAACCACATAAGGTTATGACCAGCGTGGAAACTCGAGTTTTCGAGAGTCATACTTCAACTCGAGTTTTAACATTTACTTAATTTACGACGGCAGCGAGAAACACAGAAGCCTGCGTGAACGTGAACAAGCAATAAATGTTTAGCACAAAGAACATCGGGATGCAGAGATGCAACTGCCACGAAACATCTTGCCAAGAAAATACTTGCTCATCAACTATTCAAAAAAACGCGGCGGCGATCATGACGTCCATCTGAGGTTACGAGCCTCTACCCCCAGTTACTGGTCAGGATTTTGTTGGAAGGTAATGAGGAGACCGATAAGAAAGCCAGAAGCGGTCAGGTCACGACACCATCAAACTGGTCATGTAAAGGCTTATATAGCCGTCCCATAAGATGTCGATAAGATGACTGCATGTGGTGATATCGGTGCAGTAAGAAGTTATGTGTTCCATCAGAATCATGTAATAACCGTGGGGTTTAAATTGAATGAGGTGGCGACAATAGCACCGGGCAACACGTGGACGTAGTCGCACAATCAGTCAGTAAACCAAATGTTCTGGTATTGAGATTTGGGAGGCGAGAGAGCGCTGTAGGCAGCAGCAGTAGCAGCTGTGTAGGCAGCCATATGCACAGCGTTGCTACTGCCAGCGTGCCCGCCGTACACTGAAGTGGACTGTAAGTGGGCAGGAGTGGGCTGGAGGTGGGCGGGTGTGGGCTGCAGATGAGCAGGGAGAGGCTGAGTCGATGGACCGCTCAAGACGCATCGGTTGCCGCTACTGTGATGAGCAGGGGGAGGCACACCACCCCTAGACATAAGGGCAAGAATTATTAACAAAATCGTACAATACACACACCATCAAATTCTTCAAAAAGTCCGCGATTTGGAAAAAGAACGGAATTATAAGCTCGCAGAAGCTCTGTATTTATTTCTTTGGAAAGGCAGAAAGAAAGAAAGACTTGTGGCGAGATATTCCTCTTCTTCGGATATCGACAACTAAAGGAACTATGAAGCACAACATCGGCATCGGTAATAAAATGATCATATTTGAGAACATCATCTCTGTCGACATGATCGCACCTAATGATCTCCTGAGCCGCTGTGGTGCAGTGAACAAGAGGCGCGCCCGTGAAGGGCTGCTGTGCAGCAGGCAAATACGTGGGCTGTGAAGATGGAACATACGCGTGCGTCGACACAAGCTGATGCGACGAGCGAGGCACCGCCTGAGCAGTTCTGTAGTCACGATACACGTCCGACGTGAGCACGTTACTTGCGTTGCTCATGCTGTTACTGTTGCTGCTTGCTGGGCCCAGCAGCACTGCCGCGTGTTGTTGCAGATGCAGCTGCAGTTGCTGGTCCTGCAGGACCGAGTTGTTGTTTGGAGTTGAAGATATGGCAGGACGTGAGGCAGGAGACGCCTGGGGGTGTTGACTGTACGCCAAATTTCGTTGTTGCTGTCCTGAGCTCCAGGCCTTCAGTGCGGCGCTTTCCTCGCGTGAGCTGTGAGCTGCTGGTGGATCGCAGTACTCCTTACCTATGACCGCTGGAAAACATACAAGACAATCAATATTTTTTTCTAAAGCGGAGCTTCTATATTGTGTATAAACGGGTGATAGCAAAGAGATGAGAACACAGATATGTCAAAATGTGAAACGTGTCATGAACTTTAAATTGTCATGCATGCAATTTAAAAACAATACGACATATCTATAGAATTTGAGCTAGAGGACGTCACTCTTAATTTTTATCTCATCATCCAAGACTACATAAAGTTATTCCAACTGTATTTTTAGAATACTTTAAATGTCACATACATAATTTTCAAGAGATTAACGGTAGGGACATTAAAGTAACAATCAGCATGTTAGAAAATCAAGAGACAACAAATTCACTTCGAACCTGTATTAACGTATTCTTTCTGCATGGGCAGAGAAGTGTTGACCCTTGAGTTGTGGTGGTGATGATGGTGATGGTGGCGCGAGTGTGCGGCGGGGGGAGGGAGGGTGTCGCGGTGAGAGGAGGTGGCGGGCTGATGCTGCGGGTCGTGGGGGTGACGAGATCCGTGCGACGTGCACGACCCATCACTGCAAAATAGCCAGCCATTCAATTTTAATTTCCAGGGAAATTTATTCGCCTTAGCAACCGTATTCGTAGAGTTCAACTTGTGATGAAATCGGCTCGTAATTTAAAACAAGAAATGGACATAGTGAGCAAGGAGATATATTTAATGAGATAATTGGGTTAGCCTTCAGCGAGTGTAAACTCAGACCAAAGCTCACTGATATCTACGAGGCTCTACAGTGAGCGCTAGAGCATTGTTATGATTAATGCCACTCATCATTCCCCTACGTAAGTTAAATCAAAGGCTATCAAAGATTTATCGCACCAAAAACTGACATGGAAATGATAATTTCTGAGACAAGGAAGACCGAGTTCTGATAGTCTGTTAGAGGATATCAAAATTGACTAGACAAAATATCTTCAAAAACAGAACGCGTAATGGCCTCATATATCAAGATGCTTTACACCGGAGGTCGAAAATAAACATCACCAGTAAGGTGGAAGGTCCTAATTATTAGAAATTTCTGGAATCATTCAAATGGGGCAATAACGTATCAATTGATGGAAGGTCATATACAGCTAAGGCGGTAATTGCCGTGCAATGACTCACCGGTTATTGCTGGCAGCCACCTCAACACTGTTGTTGTTGGTATTGTCATAGTGTTGGTTGTTGTGCTGAGCGTTGGCATTGTGCTGCGAGTACGGCGCCATGTTCTCAGGCTTCGCAGTCATGCTTTCACTCTGAACTTTGGCAAGCAGCCGCTTCTTCTGGCTCTGGGAGGCCGCCAGCGAGGAGTACTGAGAGTTGTTCTTGTTGCTCCTTCCATTGTTTGAGTCAAAATATTTATCGTCTACTGAAGCTTCGGTGTGGCCGTTTTTGGTCTGATTCAAATTATTATTGTTATTACGACACGTTGCGCAGTGCTGGTCTTTGCAGGATGCAGCAATGGCGGCAGCATTAGCCGCTGAGTTTGCTGAAGCCTTTTTGCCAGTGGTTGGAGTTTCATCCTCACTATCGCTGATGGTTATAACAGACACGGCAGGAGAAGGGGTATCCCTAATGGTAATGGTCTGCTGTTTGCTGGAGCGTTGATTGCCGTTTGCGTCAGATTTGTTACTGTGATGATAGGATGCCGGAGCCGCAGCAGGGGCAGGATGCTGCTGAACATTTCCATAATGAACATGAGACGATGCTTGTTGCTGTTGATACTGTTGAGGCAGCTGAGCTGGCCATGATGAGCCATACGGTGGAGTGCCTTCCTTGACGCGCTTCTTCACAGGGGAGAGTTGCTGGCTCAAGTCTTTGAGGTCTTGATGCATTTGCAGACCAGCCATGAGAGTGTGAGTCCCTGAGGAACTGCGGGTAGCACCACTCCTCGCGTTGCTCGAGTGTCCAACATAGCCTGAAGAGGTGGCCACGGCACCGCTCAGTTTACCTGGGCGTTTACTTGAGTTCCAAGATGCGGCAGCGGCCGCAGCGGCGGCAGGATAATCCGTGGCATAAAAGTCAGTAGCGGTCTGTAAGTCCACAGGGAAAACTGGAGGGTCCAAACCCGAATCAACAAGCAGCGAGCGACGCCAAGGGTCGACAGAAGTTTCTGTGGTGATCAGACGTGACGAGGGATGCTGAGCAACTGCCACGTGTTGGCTCTGCTGCAGGGTAGAGAGGCTTGTGTACGGGTTATGCGAAGGCTGCGGCTGAGGATGCAGCTGTTGCCAACCTGGCACCAGCGTCATCTGACCAGGTCTAGCCCAGCCACTGGCCACAGCTGCAGCGGCCGCGGCAGGTGCAGCCGTCAACATGATGCCACTTCTACCAGCCTCCACCATAGACACTGGCACGTACGGACCCCCACCTCCTGCCACCTGTGGCGTTTGTAACACCTGTTGAGTCTGTAACAGAGACTGCTGCAGGAGTTGAGGCTGTTGAGACACTACGGTCACGTGTTTGGCAGGGGACGTCAGGCCAGGGTAGGGAGGCGGAGGACATAGAACTGAGGGCACCAGCTGATTGTTGAAGGCAGCTGCGGCAGCGACGGCGGCCGCAGCATCGTTCCTGCTGCTTGTAGTGGCGTATGAGCGGCTTCGACCCCCAGGATACATACCATACTGATTGGTAATTTGGTTATTGAAAGCAAGAGTGACAGAACCGTTACTTGAGTGCACGTGACTTGCGGGAAGAAGGGACGGTGGTATTTGTTGTGGCTGAGAGGCAACGGCAGCTGCTGCAGCAGCGGCGGCAGCAGCAGCCGCAGCGGCCGTCATCGCAGCCGCCGACTGAGTGTATGGAGCAGGGCGCCGACACACTTCCATCATTTGCATAGCAGCCTTCACGTTAGGGCACAATGAGAACTCCAGCAGGTGATGCAAGCTCACGAACGCGTGCTGCAGAGCCTCAAGCGGGCAAATGCGGCGGTCCTGATCCATGGTAAGCATGCGCTTCAAAAGGTCGATAAACTCACGGCGGTCACTTTTTTCTGCCGCAAGTTCATTACCATCGAGATCGGTAGGGACGTTCACTTGGCCCATGTCATCCAGGCGGTTGAAAATATACTTGCGGGCTTCCTTGCTGCGAATGGTGGTCTCGTTCTCGTGCTCTTCTGGGGTCTGCACAGTTTTATTTTGTTCGAATAAATTTACTGTTCATTTTGCAAGGTTTTGGATTTTTCAAAACATTCAAAGCAACATAAATTACACTAAAAAAAGTTAGACTCGCGGTATGTATGAAAATAACTTTTAATAAACTCCGAGAATAAAATTTAGAAAAAGAAAGGCTACAGCTGTGAGGCTAAATAGTTCATGAGAACGCACCTTGAGCCTCCAGAAAGGATGCGGGGCTTCGTTGTCCCGGTAGAAGAATTTGCTGGTCTTGGTGGCAGCATTAAGCATGTTTTCTGCGGGTATCCCTTGTGTCTGGCTGATGTAACGAATCTACAAAACAGAAATTTGGATTATGGAATAGTATTCACTTAAACAAGAAACGGCAATCAGACCCTGTAGCATGCTCAATTGTTGCAAATCTGTAGTAAAAAGTGCTGGTGCTGTTATTAAAACCAAAAAATACAAGATTTTTTAAATAAATCAAGACGATGAAATAAATTTCAAGTCTCAAAAGGATAAATTTAAATAAAAAGATTCATGATACCTAAAAACAATATAACTATGAATAAAAGGCTTAAGTTTATGTTGCATCAAACCCATACGTCATTCGTTAAACCAAATCACTAACCAAGTGTGATTATATTTCAAAGTTTCAAACCAACCTCATGGGCCGGATGAATAACGCACCTGATCGTACTCAGACGACCCTGGATATAGAGGCCAGCCAAGAAAGAGCTCAGCGATGACACAGCCCAGCGACCACATGTCTATGGCCTCTGAGAAGGGCAGCCCCAAGATGATCTCAGGGGCGCGGTAGTAGCGGGACTGCAGGTACGTGTTGCACACGGCCTTACTCACGTGCGACGCACTCCCAAAGTCTATCACTTTCACGCGGTACGGCTGACGTGTCGGGTCCACTAACATGATGTTCTCAGGCTTCAGGTCCGCATGGATCAAACCCAATTGCTGCAAAAATATGTCACAAGGCTTGAGCAAGAGAAATTAAAAAGTTGGCCAAGTTCTGGGAAACATTGGACAGTAAACATTTGTCTTTTACATGTATGTACTTGGAAAAGTGTATGTTCAAGTAAAGTGAATGTCGCAAACAAGATCAGATTTTCCATATCATTAAAAACTTAGCCATATCAGTAAATTTTCAAAGATGTTTTAAACTTTTAATATGATTCAAATAAAGATGATCTCAAAGTTATCGGGAGTAACTGGAACAGAAACAGTTTCATCACAATTTCACGTCATAATAAACAAGTGTGCAGACAAACCTTGAGCTTATGCAACGCAGTAAGCACTTGCTGTAGAATAGGTCTGATGAACTTGAGAGGCAATGGAGAAAACTTGTTCTGCTTTAAGAAGTCATACAAATTTTGTTCCAGCATCTCGAACACGAGACACGTGTGGCTCTTGTGGTTGAAGCATTCGAACGCACGCACGAAGTTGAACTCGTCTGCATTTTCCTGGCTGAGGCGAGTCAGGATGCTCACCTGTCCGAGTGAAAAATTGTGAACTCCTGCTATAATATATTGCAAACAATTTGTGATAGAATAACTCTCATTGCAGTAAATGATCTGACATGGCAATTTTTAGTGAACAGTTGCCTATAAGCTCAGTACCATGCATTTCAAACAACACGGGCAATTTATTTGTGCCATTGAATTTTAAAGTGTGTTCATGTGTCCGCACACCTATGCCGTATGTTAACCTACTAAAATCTTGCTTGAACTAGTACAAGGTTGACCCATGAGAAGATAATTTTTGCGGATGTAGTTTGTTGTTCACCTGTGAGGTCACTGATCTCAGTGACGTCACAGGCATTAACCATTCACCGAAATGCGATCAAACCAGTCGACCAATCCGTCATGGGAATGACGGGATTGTTTACGTTTCTCGATCTCAGTGACGTAACAATAAAGCTGAACTGAAAGACGGAAATCCTCGTGGGTCAACCTTATACAGTGCAGCCATGACTAAAATCTTCTTAAAATTTGTTCTTCCACTGATTTGTTCATAAAACAAAGTTACATTATAAGTGTCATCCAAGTTTGTCAACTAACACGTCTAGAATGACTGAATGACAAAGTAGATTATCACAATAGTTGAATAGTACCGGTAGTAGAAGTAGTAGTAGTATAACTTCTATTTATCACATAACAACTATCTATTCATCAACAATAATTAATGCCCACGTCTATAATACAAAGCAAAATCTGAAAACATGTACATCAGTGTCTGGATGTAGACTTTCACTATGCATCAGCATTTAATCAAGTTAATAATTTCCATGCAATCAAAAGCAAATAATTTGCTGCCATAGCTTAAAATTTCTTCATAAATTCCCTCCTTATAAACGAGACGTAGACCAACTTGCGAGATGTAACAGATAAGCTAGGAAATCTTACCTCAATTTGTCCCTGACGGGCGTAAGACGGATGATTCTTAAGGATCTTGATGGCGACGATGTCATTGGTGCCTTTTTTCCAGCATTTGACCACCTGGCCGAAGGTGCCGCGGCCCAGAAACTCGAGCACCTCGTACTGAGAGGTGACGCTGTAGAGCACCTCATGCTGCACCAGCTGGTAGTCTCCATCACTAGCCCCTCCTCCCCCCGCTTTGGTGGCTGCTCCCCCTCCCCCGCCACCGCCGGGGGCACCCTTGCCCCCCACCGTTCTGTGGGTGCTTGCTTGTGTTGTACTGTTGTTGTTCGTACCTCCAACACCCACCACTACAGTCCCACTGCTGATGAGGCTGCCAACATCGCCGCAGCGCCCGCTGCTGCTGCTGTTGTTCTCACACCACTTGCCCCCACTCCGCTGCCATCAAAATCATTCATGAGGGCACATTTTTAGCATGATAGTTAGTCAATATAATACAATACTGTAGCAATTTCCATGATTTTAGATTCAACAAGTTACCCTTATACATTTGCATGATGTTATGTGTATAAAACATCTTAAATTACATCCCGCTAGTAAATTCAATGCATGGTTATCTACTTCAAGTGATGTAAGTTACGCTTGAAGCACAAAACCAGAGAGACATCTATGGAAGATTTCTTCAACTTTCTAACAACTGAAATGCATTCATAAATTCATGAGAACTAATACTTATATATTTTTTGAAGATAAAAATAATGCAGGCACCTTTGAACACTTGTGGTACGAGTCTACAGGCTTAGTTGCGGCAGCTGGACGTGACTGGTGGTGATGGTGGTGATGATGGGACGTAGGTAACGTATGGTGGTGATGGTGGTGAGTTGAGGATGCCGTACTGCCGGTATAAGGTTGAAGAGTTTGTGAGTTGTGTTGGTGGTGATGGTGGTGGTGAGAGGGATGACGCGTTGTAGAGGACGAGTTGTTTTGCTTGAATTGCTGGTCAGGAAAGCAAGAACTTTCTGAGGAAGTTTTTTGACAAGATGTTGTCGAGCTGCTGGTGTGCTGCTCCTGTACTTGAGAACACGTGGACGATGCTGCAAACACGATTTGCTGTAGCCCATGCTGCTGCTGCTGCTGATCAGGGTGGTGACTGCTGAAACTACCACAACCCTGATGGAATTCATCATATATTAAAATAAAATAAATAGCAACAGAATTGCTATCTAAATGTATTTCATGCCAAAAAATGTAATATATACACAAATATATGCTAGGTTTGTTCAAAGTGTTGATGGGCTATAGAGGCTCTAAAGCTCAACAGGACACTATCATATTAATTGTCAAAAAAAAATATCAGTAAGTATATATTGCCTGTTAAAAACTGAACTAGCCCAGCAGTTCATGCTATTTATCATACAGCACAAGAGGATATTTGTGTAAGCCCAAATTGCGGACCTGCAAATTGGGATGCTTGCTATGGGGCCCAGAGAAGGAGTGTTCAGGAAGGCTGCAGTCAGTCTGGTTGATCTTCCTCTTCCTGCTCACACAAAGCTGCTGGTTGCTGCTGCCTGAGTGGTTGTGAGATGCAGATGAGGTAGAGTGGACTTGCAAGACAGCCGTATGGTCCGCCCCAGCCTCAGAGATGAACATGTCAAGGGATCCCTGCAAAATCAAATTCTTCTTACCAAAACATATTCTTCTGTGATAAGAGTTCATTCTTCAACAAATTGATTATGGCTGGGGTTTTAGGTAAAATGTGTTGCCAGTATTATTGATGATTTGATGGCAGAACTGCATGATCCAGCAAGATTTTTTAACTAAAAATATATGTAAATAAGAAAAGAAACAACAAGAAATATGTTGAAGAACCCAATTCTAACAAGAAATGTGCTGAAGAACACATTTCAACAAGAAATGTGTTGGCAAGATCTTGAGAAGACACAGATTTTGATGTTGATGACATAGGTAGATTTTGATGCTGAAGATCTTTAAATGTTTGCCCACTCTTTGCACCCCAGTGGAGGGAAACTCTGGTAAGTGGAATGCCTGTGCTCAATAAACTTTTCACCCATTCAAATGTTCCTTGCCTAATATTTTGATGAAAATTAAGAATTGCATTTTTTGCTAGCAATTTTCAAAGATTACTCATGGAACAATCATTTTCACCCATTATGTTTGGATAATTCTACCCAGTGTCCTAGTTTGGCATGGCTCAGAAATTCAGAATTCAATTTTATGACAAAAAAAAAAAATAGGCTAACCAACGAATAAAAATCCAGTTGCAACCCAGTCTGGAATATTGAGAACAATTTTAGGAAATCACAGACAAAGATTATTGAAATTTAGCCACTTCTTAGCCAAAATTCCTAAAAAAATATCTAATAAAGCAATTTTTGTAACCATGTTATTTATAAATTTCTCCTAATAATCCAAAGTGGGAAGGATTTTCCCAATTTTGTCAGAGTCAGAATTTTCCAAACTTAAGCCTTTGTTTGGGTGATTGTGGCAAAGCAGAAACTTTTAGGGGGACCGGCTACCCTCCACAAAAACTTCTACAGTTATTATCCGATCATGAAACTTTGCATACATACCTACGGAATATATAAAAAAAATAACATTTTGCTGTCATGAATTTTTCGAAAAAATTGATAGAAAACATGAAATTCATAGAAAATGGCCAAAAATGGGTACTTAGAAAATCTATCTCCTCCTACAAATATCGTCCTACAACATCGAGACACGTATCATTTGATTTGTAAAGACCATACCTATCGATTCAAACATGGGTTTTTTCATTTTCCCCATAGTTTTTTATATGTGAGTTTTTCCATTTTTTCACTTTTTTTCCTCCTTTTTCCCTTCTCCCCCATATAAAAAAATGAACCAGACAGAAATTCAAAAAAGTGATGTTCAAATTGATAGGTATGGTCTTTACAAATCAAATGGTACGGTATATGTCTCATTGCTGTAGCTTTAAAACTCTAGGAGGAGATAGATTTTCCGTGAGAGTAGTAGGAGGTTTACAATACGCTAAAAAAACTGCCGCATGGGACGTAAATGGACGTAAAAGTCGTAACATAGCCTAGATACCGTAATTAAGCCTCAAACCAAGTCAGCAAGGCATAGAGCAACTGGCAGCATACATCCCACATCGCTGTCTTGATGGGCACTGAGTGTGTTGGCCGCTATACGCGATAGTTGTAGTGCTACTCTCAAATTATCTCCCATTCAAATAGTGAAGGCTGCCCCCCACTGCCCCCATTCTGCAATGCGTCCTGTTCCTCAAAATGCAGGTAGAGAGATGGTTCTGGTACCGTTTGACGAGTCAGAAAGTAAGCTTTAAGATGAGTATAAGCACCAGATAATGCCATAATTGGCCGCTTTACATCAGACATTCCTTTTTAGTGTGTCCAGCCTTCTAATTAATCCCATAGACTTTACTGAAGGGGCCTCGAAACCGCCCCCCTTTAGGGAGCTGTCACGAAATCATTTTTTGACATAGAGAGATGATTCTGGTACCGTTCAATGCGTCAGAAAGTAAGCTTTAAGATAAGCACAAAAGCTGGAAAACGCCAAAATTGGAAATTTTAGGGTAGCCAGTCCCCTTAAGACTCTTCCTCAAGTTCATTTTCGAGTCCTATAAGCCACTGAGGACAAAGTGTCATACGCTTAAAGAAGATTGCTCTTGCAGGCTAAAAAAAAGTTGCCAGAATTCATAAAGATTTATCACCGAGATGTAGCAGTCTCACTACCATGTACGAGCCACAGTAGAAAGTCTACTGTACATTGCATGGGTGAGAAATTTGAATATCTAGCATGGATCTAGGCAGTGATGGTGCTATTTATTGCAGTCATAAATCAAATATGTTGAAACCAAAAGGAAGTTGAGGAAGCAGTAATCAACATTTATTGTAAGAAAGGAAATTTAATCTCATCAATGAATAATAAATTAATTATTTATATTTTCAAACAATTGTTTATATTATTACCTAATCAATTATTAATTACCTGCTAATAGTAGCTAGCTGGGCCCAGCCATTCTGCTTTTGCATTCAAACTTTGCAAAGGTCTACAGTGAATTGGTTACTGTACACTCAATCTTCCTAGGTTCAAAGCAATACCTACTAAGCGAAAAAGGGTGGTACTGTTTCTAGGTATGTGCACAAACCATGCATGAGTCACAACAAAGCTACCAAAATGGCAGACAAGACAGTTTTTGCTTCAGCAAGCAGGAGGCATTTAGTTTCAAAGTCATGCCCAACTGGTAGCTCAAATTGATTGACACGTTTTTGGACACTAACAAAAACAATTTGATTGAGATGACACCATCTTGTTTTTCAAAAAATTTCTACCATCTACTTACTTGGCTGAGATTGCCAAATAAGAACCACTTTGTGCTAAAAATATACTTTGACATTGTATTGGGCCATTAATGAACAATAATAGGAAATCAAGATTACAGTTCTTAGAGCATGTTCTCTAAATTTCAGTGCTTTGCAGCTAGTTGCACAGAAATGGTAGAAGTCACAAAAAAACATTTTTTGAGTCCAATGCCTATACTGGTACTGAGTACAGATGGCAATGGCAGTACTGTAGATCACATTGTCATGCAATAGTAATCAATAGTAATTCAGTGATGTGAGAGTGCCTTATCATTTTGGTTCATATTCCAAAGCATAGGAGTTTATTGCATATAATTGACTAACCAGGACAATTTCCCCATTACAAAAAAAAATCATTACATGAAATTGTTTACTTGCACGTATCTCCTGACATACTTACTAGTGAAACTTGTCAAGCGCTATTCAGCGTAGGGACAGTGTAAGACTACAACCAACTTTGTGCTAAAATAAACTTTAATATTGTGTTGTGCTGTTAATGTAAGATAGTGGGATATCAAGCTAACAGTTATTAGAGCATCAGCATGCTCTTTAAATTTAAGAGCTCTGCCAATAGTTGCACGGTGATGGTGGAAGTCGCAAAAAGACGAGTCCAATGCCTGTGTGAATGGCAGCTGCAATGGCATTCTGGATGCAGTCCTACTAGTGCAAGTATTATTAATTTATTATTTTCATTATTCATTATTATAATTATTTATCATTTGCCAAAATTCTACCTAATGTTTGTCTATCATTTATCTAATGAATGCATCAATAAACCCACCTGGATCATTTATCTACCATTCATTCATCATTCATATATAATTTATTTATCATTCACTTACAGGGTTGGCAATGATTAAATCAAACTGATTAAATCATGTGATTAAATCACTTGATTTTCTATAAAAACCATGATTTTTTAGTTTTTTTATATATTTAAATATATTGAGTGGCAGTCTTCAATTTATTTTGAGGCATTATTATTCATGGTTTAGTAAAAATGTACTGTACTATGACAAATTGGAATATAAACCTGTTGCCTTCAGTCTCAAGTGCAATTCATTACATTCCAATGAATTGCATGTTTTTGGTACAGAGGCATCAAGTGTTGCAATACATTGTACATAGCTAGCAGCTTAGCTAATTCTTATAAGGCTATAGCCTATAAGTAGTCTTTAACTATTTGACTACGTATTTGTTATATATTAATCACATTATACAATTTACATGTGTTAGCTAGCTTATATAAGAAGGGTAGGTTGAGATTGTATTGACCTTCTAGGCATTTAGAAAGATTTTCCACTCTATATAAAATATGAGTACCGGTATTCTAATTAAAATATTTAATTTCAGTCTTTAAATATGTGAATTTATAACTAAAAACAAAACAATTACAATTATAAAACTATATATAAAATAATTAAATGCAGTGAATGGAAATAAAATGATTGAATTGTGTACATGTTTATTTCAAACAGTGTTAGCTTTTCTCATAACATAAGTCTCGTTTCAAGTCGTTTGAGGTTTGTTTGGTTGTCATTCAGTTTCTGTTTAGTATTGGTTAATTGGTCTGAATCAAATGGCAACAGTGCAGTCAGTCCCTCAGTCACTAGGTACTAGTCAGTGTGTTTAGAAGGTAGAGTCTGGCAGATTTATAGGACATAAAACTAGTAGATCTATTGATAGTGCTGGGCACTGTTGACTGTGCTATCAGCTACCTATCTGTTATGTGACTCTTCAATGTTTAGAAGATCCGCATTCCTGAAGTGTTGTTTATTCAAGCCAGTTAAATGGTCAATATTTAGCTCATTACCTTGCTCCATACAAACTTTATAAAGCTAATGAATAGACTTATCAATAACTGTTTGCCCTAAAGTCCCCAAGTGGTAAACACCACCTTTGCCACTCTTGAAGGCAACAACTGCCCTTTTTAGCCATCCATATACTGCTATTGTTAGGAGGCTGATTGCAACAGAAAAAGTAACATTTCAAAAAGACAAAAAAAGCTGAAAAAAAAATAAAATAAATTATGGAAAAATCACAAAAATCATTGATTTTTTGAATTAAAAAAATCACCAACCCTGTTCACTTATTATTTATTTATAATTTATTCATCTAACTGGAATTTATCCTGTTCAGTTCTGCTTTATGGTGAATTTATACCACTCACATCTATAAGTTGCACCCATTTCCCCCACCCACCTGCAGTCCAAATCTCAACCAAAATGTCTTATTTTAGTTAGAATAGACAGCCTACAAGGTGCCCAGACAAGGTTAGAATTGACAGGTGCTGAAATACCTGAAATTGGCTCAAAAGAAACCTAGAACTGAGAGCTTTTTTAAAAAAAGGACTAGAAATTGGTCCATTTTTGGGATGTTATTATACAAAGGAAAAAATTCATTGCTTTTTAACTTTTATTTGTACCGTAAAATGGGGTTACTTTGACCGGCGGGTTAACTTTGACCACCTTTCGTTTTTTTAACAAGAAGCCCCAAAACTCAAAAACGATTTTACATAGAAAATTTTTGTCAATGGCGATCAAAGGCCTAATACTGAGGCTACGTAACACAATAGAAAGATTTAAAAAGTTTGCATATCTAATAGGTTAAAAAATTAATAATATGACCCACGAAAAAGAGCTATTATTTAAAGCCTGTCAGAGTACCCCCTCCAATTTTTTTATTTTTTGGTAAAATAACTCCAGGTTTTGATGCATTGTAGTAGAACTCTTCTAGTTACATATGCAAAAGACAAATTTTAGGAAAGTGTCATGGTTTGCAAATGGAGGGCGCCACCCCCCAATGGGGTAACTTTGACCACCTAGTGGCAGCCGTGACGGGGTAACATTGACCGGCTTGGAAATTAAGTTAAAATTACCATAGGTACCTATATAACATATTTTAGGTTAGATAGCCCTATTAATGTTTTTTCTTTATGTTTCAGACTCTACAGTCTTATATATGGTAATTTTTACTCAATTTCCAAACCGATCAATGTTACCCCGTCACGGCTGCCATTAGGTGGTCACTTTTTGCCCATCGGGGGCAGCGCCCCCCATTTGCAAACTATGACATTTTCCTAAAATTTGTCTTTTGCATATGTAACTAGAAGAGTTCTACTACAATGCACCACAACCTGGAGTTATTTGGAGTTATTTTACCAAAAAATAAAATTGACTTTACCACCTGGTCAAAGATACCCCAAGAGCTGGGGTAACAAAGACCATCACTTTTTTTGAAGTTACATCAAAACTATGAGAGGCAGAAGCCAGCAATTTATGGTGAGTAAAGTTAGAGTATAGACCTGTATTTTGCATGTTTCAAATTAAGTTTAAGTTTAACTTGTCTAGTAAAAAAATGGCATCATTTTGAAAAAAAAGTGGTCAAAGTTACCCCATTTTACGGTACCTACTCCACATAAATTTATATGCCAATTTTCTATTTTTTATCTTTTCATGTGTATAATTTTCATTTCAATCAAAGAAAATATTTTTCATGCGATTTGAAACAATACTAGATATATGCACAAATCAGGCAAAAACAACAACAATGTTAGCAAAATGGCAGACAGCCATTTTCTGCTTCTGAGCACAGGAGTAATTTAATTTTAAACGTCCTACCCAAGTGGTAGCCTAAATTAATTGGCAGGGGTTTGGAAACAAATGAAAAAACTTAAATTATGGCAACAACCAGCTTGTTTTCTCAAGAAATTTTTATTGTCTACTTGCTTGGCTGAGTTTTGTAAAGGGTACCACTTAGTGCTATAAATAAACTTTGATATCATATTGGGCCATTAATGAAAGACAATAGGATAGCAAGAGAACAGTTATTAGAGCTAGCTCTCAAAATTTCAGAGGACTGTAGCTATTCAGCCATTGTTTTCTGGAATACCAGAAGTGCATGGCAGGTCAGGAAAAGTCCTACTTTTTTCTGAAATATTGCGGCTCTAATATATAATTTCAGTAGGTATGAAATCTCATGGCTCTAAAGTCATGTATTTGTGTTTGATGGAAAAAATTGCAGTTTACAGTTTGCAAACATGTTGTTTCATTAAAATTTTCAACTTCTGCAATCTACACTACTTCAATGCTCCTGCCAAAATATCCTGCAGAATGTAATAACATTAAGTCAAGCCAAAACGTTTCTTTGAAGATCACGTTGTTGCGGTCACATCAGAGCAGTCAGACAGCATTATCACATGTTTAGTTGCCACATAAGTGAAGACAAATGTTAGTGTTGCTGTACGATCAGATGGCTTTTAGGGTAAAATTAGATATTTGGGGTAACACATGCACACAACTTTATGAATAAGTTTACGGCTTGTAAATGGCTTTTCATGGCCAAGATATGGAATTCATGGCTCATTCCAGGCTCAAAGAGATTAAATCATGGCTCTAAGAAATTGAATCACGGTTGGCAAATACATAAAACCACGGCTCAAAAAATCTAGTTGCAGCTTGCCAAGCAGATACATTCCATGCCTGGTGCCCAGGGTGCAGAGGATGGAAGCAGCATCACCAATATATGGGTTTTTACTTTTCAAGCCCAAAGCGTCGCCAACCATTTTCAAAATGCGTCACCGGGTAATTTTTAATGAAAAGCCATTTACGCTGAGTAATGAAAAACTATTTACAAGCCACAAACTTATTTACAAGGTTGCGTGTTATCCCAAATAACTAATTTTACCCTAAAAACGGTCTGATTGTACAGCAAGTGTCAACTGAACATGTGATAATGCAGTCTGACTGCTCTAATGTGACCGCAAGTACACAATTGTAAACTACTTGTTTACATTTGACTTTGTTGTTTTGGAGGGAACTCATTGCAACTGATTTCCGGACAAGCTTCACTGCATCCTGATCCATCCAATGTACTGGAAACCTTACTTTTTTCTAAATAGTTTCTCAAAGACTGACAAATATATTAAATGCAAGAATTTCAATCTAAATGTGTCGGCAAGATCTTCTGAAGCCTGAAGGTGTAAATTTTGCTACTGAAGCGTCGCCAAATATCTTGCAATATTCATCCACTCTCTGCACAGTGGCCTGGTGAATGGCATTGCATAGCTGCAGCCTGCAATGCCAAATGGCATTTGGCAATGCAGTGCTACTTGTACAAGTTCATTTTACCCATTTTTTTTTATCATATTCCCATCATTTATCTATCATTTACCTTTCATTTATCTATCATATAAATGATATAATGAATGCATCAATGAACACACATGCATTATTTATTCATCAATCCTTCATCATGCATTTATTCATCATTCATCCATAATTCATGCATCATTCATTCATTCATTAATCATTGATTTATCATTCAATTATCATTAATTTTTTATTCACCATTTATACATCATTTATTTATAATTTATCATTTGTTTATCGAACTGGAATTTATCCTGTTCAATTATTTCCTTACAGTCATTTGGTTAATTTATAGGTACCCTTCATATCTATCAGTCACATGCACACCCATTTCCCCTACCCTGGCTACAGTGTGGAAATCCAGAGGGGTAATATATTAACTGGTAAACATAGCAAATTGGAAAGCAGGACCCAAAAATCTGGAACGTCCAGCACACTTCCACTTTCACTCCATCATCATCACTGATGAGTCTCTGCAAGATGCCACAGCTGTTTCTTT
>NW_025946460.1:51298-260041 GCF_000764305.2 Hyalella azteca
GTGAGTGATGAGTTTCTACTGGTGTCAGTAGCGACCTTGTAACTTCTACTGAGCACAACGTGTTCTACTGAGCACAACGTGTCTTTCAGTAGATTCCTCTTGCTTATCCGTGAGTGACGCGCACAATTAACAATATTGGGATTTTCTCTGTGTTGCCTGACGTAACGTTCATGCCGAGGCCGATTTCTGACGACATGCAAACCTGTTTCTAGTTGCCACTTGCCTGGAACGTTTTTTTTTTTCAAGGCGGAACGCTTTTTTTTAAGTGAACCTCAAATCTTAGATTTCCACTCTGCCTGGCTACCCACCTGACAGGCTGGCACCTGCAGACAAATTCTTGACCAAATGTTATATTTTAGTTAGCATAGATAACCTACAAAAAAGAGTTTTCTAATAGTGCTAAAATCTTAAAAATTGGCTCATAGGAAACCTAGAAATGATAGTTTTTAAAAAAATATGCCAAAATTGGGTCCATTTTGGAGACATAGGTAGAGCCTAGTTCTAGTATGGAATATATCTACTTGGCGAGCCGCGACTGAATTTTTCGAGCCGTGGTTTTATGGATTTGCCAGGCATGCCAGCCATGATTCCATTTCTACGAGCCGTGATTCTATTTCACCGAGCCATGAATTCCATATCTCGGCCATGAAAAGCCATTTACGAGGTGCGAATGCGAATTTATTTACAAAGTTTATGCACGTGTTACCCCAAATCTCTAATTTTACCCTTAAACAGTCAAACGGCAACAATAAAATTTGTCTCTACTGTAAGTTCAGCACGTGTTAATATACAGTCTGACCGCTTTGACATGACCGCAACTATGCGCGATCTTCAACAAACGTTTTGTTTATTTGTTTACATTACGATGTTTATGTTTTTTCTGCAAGATATTTTTGGCGGAAACGGTAAAGCAATGCGGATTGCGGAAGTTGAAAATTTTATGAAATGACATGTTTGTGAAGTGCAAACCGCAATTTTTTAATCAAACAAAAATTTATGACATTCGAGCCGCGAGATTTCATACCTACTGAAATTATATGATATTAGAACCGCGATATTTCAGACAGAAATAGGACTTTTCCAGACTAGGCCTAGTTTACTAAAGGAAAAAATTTGAAACTTTTTCACTTTTATTTGTATTGGATTTATATTCAAGTGACATTTTTCTTCAATCTTCATTCTTTTCCTCTTTTCAGCTGTCTACCTAATTTTAATTAAGATTAGAAAAAAAAATATTGTTTTTCACATTCCTACCTAATACTGAGCAAAAGTGTGGAGCTAATTCTGCTACGAAGCACACAATCAAATCCGACAAATTAATTTACTTGAACATTCAATGATATGATGAGTAACTTTAATATTTACCTTCCCAGAAGCTTGGCCGATTTGGATAGTACGTACATTCCGTAATTAAACGTTCTGGTCCCATCGGGACAAAAATCATAATAAACAAACGGAATCCATGTCACACAGTCACAATAGATTCATTTTTCCTGGTCCACAAAAAGATTTCAGCAGCTCAATTACTGATTTGAGAATATTTTTATTGACAATGGTGAAAATTTCAAGCTTGACACACTAAAACTAGAAACCACGAGCAGTAATTTTAAACTTTATATGTTGGACATCATTAACTTTCGTCCTACCAGCTCTCTAACTCGCACCAGACTGACATGAATATGTTCCAATGATATTCGAAAATGCGACTATTTTCCTTCTGGGGATATTTTCGTTATACACGAAGCAAAAAATTGCAGAAATTATTAAATTTTAATTTCGGATGAAAATTATGCCAATGAGATATTTTTTATATCTTTCTTTGTGACCCTAAAGTTTTAGAAGTTCTTCGTTTACCTCTATTTCTTATCGTCCAACTTCTGCTAATTGCTAAGCAACAACAAGGCAAAGAAGTTGCCAATTAAAATATGAGCTATTAATTAGTTCAGTTAATAAACTCAATAAAAATAAGATAAAAGAGCATGCATTTGATTACAGTGTTTATCTTAGATTCAAATTTTCTTTAAAAAAAGAATAAAATTGCTAGAGTCAGGGTGTTCGAAACATTTTTGGTAACAGATTAGTCTTATTGAAAAATTTGGATTTTATTAGTGATAGACAACAATCTGGATCAGCTGATCCCAAATAAACCTAGATCAGTCATAAATAGTTTGAACAATCTTGGAAGTCCATAGTTGTATCTCTGATAGATACACTTACACGGCGTATTATGCATACATGTAACAGATGCTTGTCAGGAATACCTGTTAGCACGTCGAATTTAGTGCGTGAACTTTTGTGTTGGTTATCAGGTGGTCAATCGCCAGTGTAATTGAATACTTAATGGACACGCGTTCTAAAATTGCATTCAGGTAAACTGAATTTTACGTTCACTGCATTCAAGATTCATATAGACGCATATTCATATTGCGTCCATGCTACCGTAGGCAAGTACAATACTGGAGTACATCAGTACATGTATATAAAAGTTACTTGCTTATAATGTGAAGAGACGCTTGTTGGAGACCACCACTGCCGTGCTTCGAAGGGACTATCATGATCGCTTCACTCAAGAACGTAGCCTATAACACTTTCTGATTGTTACATTATCAACCTAAAGCCACCAGACAGATGACATCCATTGAATTAGATCAATCAGCCCACAGGAAAATAGCCTGACGTAGAATGGCCCAGTATAGTCTGCCAATATATCCGAAAAAATTTTACGCCACCTGGACGGAGCGCCCCAGAGCCGTCCGTATCTGTCCCGTGTGTCGAATCAGCATACGGTCGAACGGCCGCGCGTCGTAGAACCGATAAATTTTGGATCAGGACTAAGCATCTGGGCCTTCTGGGGTTAGGTTTCAGATAGCAGTGAGCTAAAAGTTACGTGATTTAGCGAAGCTTCGGAAGTCACTCGTCGGCGGACGATAGATTTTGGAACAGAACTATGCTTTCTGAAACCTAACCCCGGATGTTGTGAGCTAAAAGTGACCGTCTGGTGATGCAGGGCAGGATGCATGCAGTTCCACTGGCGAGCTGGGCTGGCTGGTCGCAGTCCGTTGTCCGCTAGTTACAGTTCGAGCCAAAGTCAGGGTATGAAGTGATGATTCAATGCAACGTTCAGTGGTGGACAACCATTATTATCTGGGCTATTCGCTTCAGAACATGATGGCGTAAAGCTCCTAATATTTTAAAGCAAGATGATGTCACGGGCTGGTTACCGACGGATTACAATAATTAATTTTAATATTTGCGTCACCTCCGCAATGTTGCAGGAACGTCGCAAGACAGATTCTCCCTTGCTTAGGTCAATATTTTTAGAGCGTATACCTTCATTTATGCGCGCTATAATCGCACAAATGACAGATCAATCACTAGATTATCTGGCCGATACGGCCGACAAAATTCATCTTGCGATAGGAAACGAATTGAATTTCAACAGCGTGAGCTCAGAACTCGATCCAACTGCCCCTCCCTACATCGCTCCATGCCCTCAGCTTCCGCAGCAGCAGCAGCTTAGAGCGCTACAACCCTTGTCTAGTATTGAAATAATTACAGCAATAAAAGCTCTGCAAATGGACGTAAAAAAACAACATGGCCCAAAGTCAAGCAGCCGCCGATTCCTTGCGCGAACTGAGCAAAACGCTTAACACGTTAACGCATACCTTCACTACCACTATCACGCATTTGCAGCAGCAAGTAACAACCGTGCAATATCAAATGAGTGGCTATTCGGGTCGCAATAACAGTTACCGCTCAAGGAGCACAAGCAGACCACGGGGATCGACTTAAGCCTCTGTTACCACCACAAAAATTTCGGCAAGAAAGCAATCCGCTGTCAACAACCTTTTTCATGGGTCAGTGAGGCGCCCTAACATCCATCGGGAAACGAATAGCATGCGTTGTAGGGGGCAGCAATGCTTCGGTTACAACCAAGCACCACACAAACTTACTATTTATCTCCGACACAAACAAATTGTAAATGGCTCGCCGATTCTTGTTTACGGCGAAAAACTGTTAACTCTTGATCACCATCTGCGACGCAAATTCACATGGTCTTTCATAATTGCTGACGTGAAACACGCTATTTTTGGCATAGACTTTCTTTCATTTTACAATCTAGCCGTTAGCGTAGGGAAGCGTAAGATCGTCGATAACACTACCCAGCTGTCCGTTAACGTTGACACTCTAGCATGCTCTGACGCAAACCGCATAGGCAACGTTTTCAGCTGTAGCAACAAATCCCTTTTAAATCTGATTAAAGAATTCCCTGATCTTACTTCGCCTTCGCATCGCCACTATGCACTTGTCAGCACCGCATACAAACTCCGGGTCATCCGTGTCGCGCCCAGGCACGACCCTCAATAGTCCAGGAAACCTTGCGAAAAAAGGGGGTCAACCTAGAACAAATTGCAAAAGAATTTTCTCCATCACCATAATATGCAGAAAGGCCTCAGAAAAGACATATAAAAATCCTCTAAAATATAATTGGTGGAAAGGCTTCAAATCAGTGATTTTCAAAATGGCCGCCGAAGGAAACTATATGTTGATATGCAGCGGGTTGAATTAGTAGACTGGAACAGTTTTGCTGCCAAAAACCAATTTTTTAGGCTAATAAATCAAATTATATCTATATTATGAGCTAAATTATATAAACTAAGAAATTTTGCAGTATTTTGTAATAAAAATGCCATTTTATCGATAATTTTATGCTTTTTAAAGTCCGATGAATTCTCAGCGTTTCTTTTTTTCTTCTACTGATAAAATTTGGCATAAATGTATTTGTCTGATGTAAAATAAGAAGGAAAAAAGTTATTATGCTCAGAAAATCATTAATTATGATGGTCAGCTTTGGAAAACTATTTCCAAGATGAAATAAGAGAACGTCAGCTGTGTAGACAAAAAGATAAAATATCAGACATATGAATGATGAATGGGATAGAAAAACCCTTTTTTATTTCAGCTTGCACATTTTATTTATTTATTTTGGACGTAAAATAAAAATGAGAAATTAATATACTGAAATAATTAAGAAGTTTTGCTAACACTAAAATCCAGTTATGACGCTTAAGCTATAGAACTAGTAGGTTTTATTAACGTAAAGTTTAACTGTCCATAGTAGGGTAACATGGGGCAAACGGACCACTGCGGGTCACGGGCCCATAGCGGGTTTCTCGCTAAGTATGGCAGATATTGGTCCGTGTTCTCTACCGCCGGTCGACAGTTTCACTGGGATGAAGTGTACGGATTTACGTTTTGCTAAGAGTTTGCGTTATTAAGTTATTTGTGAATAACTGTTTTAGCCCAAATAAATTTTTTTTTGCTGCTAAATAAAACTATTTTCGATTACTGTAAATGAAGCTTTTGAAATTACTGTGAATTATATTTTGAAAGTAATATTTATAGGGATAATTTTGAGTTCAAGTTTAGACTATTAGCTTATACAATAAAATGTTGACACGATATAAATTGAAATGATACCTAGTGGGGCAACGGGCCCACGCGTGTCACGGGGCAAAGCGCCCATGGTGAAGTCTTGTGTTATACATCATTAGATTTGTCTCAATGACCTTTTCAAAACTATGACTAGCTTTTTGAATTACAAATTACGCTTCATATTGCATGAATTTTTGATTTGCCGCCTCAAGGCAGCAGGTTTAGTTTCTAGTTATGCGTATTTGACCCCTTATCGAGTTTTTGACTCGTGCCTTGCCAAAAGTTGATTTCAGCCAACACCAATGAGTCAAAAGTTGATGAGTTTTTATGGTGTTGGCTGAAATCACGATTAAGTACGAATTCTTTGCACATAATATCTGGATTATGGACGAAGCTGGAACGAATTTTTTTCTGATCAACTAAATATATTTTTTCTAGTCAAGGATACATTTTTTCATGTCAAGGACGAATTTTTTATCGCAAGGATATATTTTTCAAGTCGACGATATATACATTTTTATGTCAATGAAATATTTTTTTCACGTCAGTGATAGATTTTTTAAGCCAGGAGTATATTTTTTTCAAGTTGAGGATATGATTTTTTAAGTTGTTAATAAATGAAGGAATGTCATATTTTTCATTACATTTTTCTTATTTTTAACTGTTAAGTGTTATTTTATTATTTTTAAACGAAAAATATGCAATTGTGGTAAAGGGACCATGGGTGGGCGCCTTGCCCCAAGCCCATGGGCCCATTGCCCCAGAGGTGGGGCAATGGGCTCATTTTGACACTTTTTACAAAATAGTGTTTCCTTCAAAATTGAATAACTCTATGGGCGTCTAATTCACATCATACATTCCTAATTAGTTGTACCTTTAAACATAACAAAGAACCACCTCGTATCAATTAAAACTTCATAAAAAATTTAGTTTAAAAAATATAACTCAGTACTCACTGCAGTGAGTGACAGAGAGCGCATTTTCTCGTCGACGAAAACTTGAGGTCACGACAGACGGACGGACAGACGGACAGACAGACGGACATGGCGAGCACAATAGTGCATTTTCTCCTTAAATGAGAAAATGCGCTAAAAAGGGGGGGCCCGCTGCTCCATGTTACCCAACTGTGATTTTTCTATACAATATATTAAAATAGAATGATGTCACCCATCAGGAGTATCAGCATTGGCTACATGCTGCTGAACACTCCTATGTATCATATTCGCCCTTATACCATCACCATTACTGTCTTGAGGTCACTCATCGGAAGAGTTAGAATCACTGTCAAGTACTTGACTTGTGTTATACTGCACACACCATGGCCCTGACCACATGCTGGTGAACATTTCAATATCCCGTTTCCGACAGGCAGACCTCCTGGTTAAACAATCTGTTGAAACGTCCTCAAACTATGAAACTGAGCTGCTGCTGATGTAGGTGGAAGCACCTGGGGGCCTAAAAATGCTTTGCTAACAACAACTTTTCTGTGAAAGTTATTGAACCGAAGTTTGTCCAGAGACTCTCCGGTAGCACCCTTGTACAGAAAGACTAGAGCAATCTCTCCAGCTACAAACTGTACCCTGGATTTCACCTTCAGACCCCACTCATCTTCTCTCTCAGACCCCAGGATTGAGCTTTGAACACTGTATTCCCTGAACGGTGTCAGCACTAAGTCTTTCTTCTTACCACCATATCTGTCCCCTGTCCCGCAATAGATACAGTTACTTTTGAAATCAAAGCCGGTTCCAGTAGATCTCAGTTGGCGTGCTCCGTCTTCAGAAGACTCATTTGCTCTTTTTCTGTTCTGGGCTTCAATACTGAATGACCTACAATGGCCCTTGCGACATTGTGTGTGTACTTTTTGTCCAGGCATTACAGTTGTTACAACTTTTCTTCTTTCACTGGCTTTCTGGATACCTTTACAACCCTTGGGTGTTAGTGTTGCACATTCTCCACCTTCTAGGACAGGCCTGCTACAAAGGGCGCATTATAATAATAATAATAAATAATAGCGGTTTCAGCGTTTATTAGGCCGTAGGCCTGTCGCCGATTCTTAACATCGCAGGACATTCACAGCATTTTGCGGTCTCGAACTCGCAACTCACTGCTACAATTTTGCTGTGCTTAACCGCCCGGCCTCCTCGCCGATTCCGACCAGAAACTGGCGCACAGAGCTGGGATCGAACCCGCGCCTCTCTGCGCCAATCTTGGTACTCTGAACTTTACCCACTGGGCCACCCTTTCTTGCTGGTCATGTTCTAAAAACTTACACCAGAGGGTCTAGACAATGCTGCCCTCTTACTACAATTAACACACCATTTATGATATAGACACACACACTCACCGTGCATCACACACACACACTCCAGGTGCTTGCCTGTATATATCATAGGCATTATTCCACATGCCTATATAATCACAATTTTTCACATTATGGGTGACTGTTTATACAAATACTAGATTGCTACCACCTTGGTTGAATTTTAGTTATTATTAGAGAATACCCCCTACATGAAAACATACATACAGTCACAAAAATAACTGTTGGTCATATTTTAAAAATGTGTTATTGGGCTTGTATTACCATTCGGCGGCCATTTTTTTAAATTTTAAATTTGACACCCTTCCACTACTTGCATTTGAGAGGATTTTTGGTATGTTGTTTCTATTGCCCTTCTGGAGCATTGGTGAAAAAATCATTTCTTTTGCAATTTGTTCCGGGTCAAACCTTATTTTTCCTGGACTACAAGTTCTGCGCTATTCAAGCCTGCTCGCGAAGAAATCAAACAGATGCTAGCCGATGGAATTATTCGCCCTAGCCGCAGTGAATGGGGTTCTCCCCTGCATATGGTCCCCAAGAAAGATAATTCCTAGAGGCCAGTGGGTGACTATCGTGCGCTCAACAAGATAACTAAGCCTGATACCTACACCTTACCTTTCTTCACAGATTTCACAGCTGAACTTAACGGTAAGAAAGTGCGCGCGTGCATAGACATTAAATCTGCCTTCCTACAGGCACCAATTCACCCTGATGACATTCCAAACACTAGTGTAGTCACGCTGTTTGGTTCCTACGAGATTCTAAAGATGAATTTTGGCCTCTGCTCTGCTAGTCAAACATTTCAGCGTTTCCTGGATGAAGCTCTTCGCAACTTATCAGTGCCACTGAAAGGAAAAGGATCTCGTCCAGTAACCATCTTCAATTGGGGTGACAAAAGTGACAAAAAAGGTGACAAAAGCTGCCCGGGCAACTATCGCCCTGTCAGTTTGACAAGTGTCGTTTGCAAGGTATTGGAATCTGTTATGAGGGATCGATTGATAGATCATTTGACTGCTAATAATCTTCTATCAGACTATCAACATGGCTTTATTGCCGGGAGATCCTGCACCACTAACCTCTTGTCGACTCTGAACAAATGGACCCGCCTGCTGGACGAAAGGGAGCCAGTAGATGCAGTGTACCTCGATTTTGCCAAGGCATTTGACAGTGTCCCTCATGAGCGGTTGTTGCGTAAATTGAAGTCTTTGGGAATTGAGAGTAATGTACTCAAATGGATCAGAGATTTTCTAGTAGGGAGGCGACAACGTGTCAGTATTAATGGGTCCGTATCAGACTGGGCTTCAGTGCGCAGCGGCGTGCCACAAGGAAGCGTTCAATCTTCAAAAACAGACTAGACGAAGCTATGCAGCTATCTCAATCAATCGTCAGCTATAGAAAGATCGGGTTCCAAAGGCCGGATCAATTGTGAATCAAGTCACGAAAAGTTCAAGAATCGGCAACAGGCCATGGGCCTATTTCTTCAACGCCGACACTTCTATTCTATTCTATATCGACGACATCCTGGTAGCATCAGACGACGACGAACAGCATCTAGAGACATGCTTGCCTTATTCACGCGTCTCACTCACCACGGCCTGAAAATCAACCAGCTGAAATAAAGAAGGAAAATAAAAAACAAGTTTATTTGAATTACTTCTTTTACTAAAAAATTGCACATGAACATCAAGTCTATCTGTACTAAGGTTGGACTCGCTACGTATGCATCATATATAACCTATCAAAGTATCTATCTAATTCTAATATCTTCTGAATGGATTCCAAAAAAGACAAAACAAAGTATATATGAGATTTTTAAATTTAGCTTTTATTTCCCTATATAACTTTCATCAATGAGAACGGCTGTTAGTCTCTTTCTGACACTCATTTATATACACTGACTCGCAGTAAGATGAAGGGTCCAGCGTCTAGTTTGGAGACCATACGCGCGGCGCGGCACTGCGCTGCTTGAAGCGTCAGCTTGCGCCGTCCGCGTGAACAACTGAACATTTTTTAGTCTGGCCGTAGCCGTAGGTCTTCGTCACTCTTCGCCAGAACCTAAGTATGCTCGCTCAGAAGCAGGCAGTCCCGCGTCCCGCTGCACCTACTCTACCCTAACCTCTCACACAACTTCTGGCTCACAACCTTCTTGCAGCCAAGGACTGGCTCTACCTTGAACCTTCTCACATATGAACCGCACAATTATCCTCTTCACCACCAAGTCTACACAGACGGCTCTGTAAGTGACTACTAATCAGGATTTGGAATCTTTAACCCCCTCATTCAAAATCAAAGCCAGACTACCACCCGCCATTTGACCATTTCAGAGTTTTTAGCAGAGCGGTATGCAATATACTTCGCAATAAAATTTGCTGCTAAAAAAACAGGCAAATTTGCAATATATACCGAATCCCTTGCTTGCATCGCCGGCCTCCGATCAGCCCACCCTTCCAGACATCCCTTGGTGCCTTGGATACGGAATTTGCTTGTGGATACAACACCGAACAAATTACCTTGGAGTGGGTCCCTAGACACGTTGGAATAAAAAGCAATGAAGCTGCTGACAGGCTTTCCCGTGCCTCTCTGGAGCTCACCCAAATCATCCAGATGTTCAGGCTAGGCTAGGAGAGTACCTATTAACCTCATAACATAGCAATGTCGGCGCTGAATAGTAGGCCTGATGTGGCCTGCCACCACTTTTCAACATCTCCCCCACTCCAGTGCTCAATATGTCAGAGCCATCTAACCCTCGACTACCTCTTCATCAGTTTCCCGGTGCTGTCTCCTAAAAGCGACCAGCTGAAATCTGCATGCTATTGCCTCTCGGTCCCTTACTGGCACTGCCTGCCTTAGCTTACGGCTCCTGAATTCCCTGCTGGACTGCAAGTACCGCCAAGCTACCAACATGCTCAGCAACATTTAACGCATCCTGAAGATTGTGGATTGGGGGCGCCAATACCCAAGAAAGTGACGCGCCTCATCTTAACCAAGTAACCAAGAAGAAGTATATGAACAGCCTTTTTAACTTTCTGCAGTCAATAAGGTTAGGTTAGGTCCACTCAGGCTGATTACGGGTGGAACAAAGTTTTTATTTGTGTTGGTTAGGTCGGAAGAGGTTTGGACAGATGCAATATGGCCATGCTCACCTTTAGGAAGGTTAAGTTGTGGCTAATGTCGTACGGCATTATGGTTCTAAAGCCCCTCTCACACAGGGCGGGAAATCCCGTCGGCGTGAAAAAAACCGAAGTGGGATTTCCCGCCGAACATCAGCGGACTTACAAAATGTGCACTGCTATTCACACACGACGGATTTTCACGCGGCGTGAAATTTCACGCCTGACGACCGCGTGTCAAGCTAAAACTGCGGCGGGATTTCCCGCGACAGTTTAGCTTCCAATGGTATTCAGTGTAATTTTTCACACGGGGCGGTTTTTCACGCCGCTACCTAGTGTGGTACAGACAGTGGGTCGGCCAAAGTGTGTGAGCGTTAAAGTTTTTTAATAACAGGCACGGCGTCTCTCATCTGCGTGCTGTTGTGGCTTATTTGACTTGCACACAAGACAATAATTCATCAAAACTTTCGGCAGAAATTCGACAATAATTGAATAATTTTACTTAAATTTTCCGAATGGTGTGGCAAATTCACCTTCTTGTGGCCTTAATTTTACTATATTGTGAACCCAGCACCTCCTTTTCTTTCTTTGCTGTCTTTTATGCAGCAAATATATAAGGAGAGCCTTCTTTTCTTTGCTATGAGCAGCCATTTATAGATATAGTCAAAAACTGAGGACCATTTTTACGGAGAACAGCGCTGCAAGTCTGATAGATTCCAGCGTGAAAAACCGCCTCGTGTGAATGAAGGCGCGGGAAATCCCGCGGCGTTTTTTTCACGCCGGTGGGATTTCCCGCCCTGTGTGAAAGCGGCCTTAGGCCCCTTTCACACAGGGCGTGAAACACCGCAGCGGGATTTTCCGCCGAACCTCAGCGGACATACGAAATGTGCACTGTTAATTCACACACGACGGCTTTTCACGCGGCGTGAAATTTCACGCCTGACGACCGCGTGTGTCAAGCTAAAAGTGCGGCGGGATTTCCCGCGACAGTTTAGCTTGCAATGGGATTCAATGTAATCTTTCACACGGGGCGGTTTTTCACGCCGCTAACTAGTGTGGTACAGACAGTGGGTCGGCGAGGGTGTGTGTGAGAGTTAAAGCCAGTTTTCAATAGCACGGCGTCTCTCATCTGCATGCTGTTGTGGGTTAATTTGCCTTGCACACAAGACAATAATTCATCTAAACTTTCGGCAGACATTCGAAAATAATTGGAGAATTTTACTTCATCTTCTCTTAATTTTCAGAATAGAGTGGCAAATTCACCTTCTTGTGGCCTTAATTTTACTATATTGTGAACCCAGCACCTCCTTTTATTTCTTTGCTGCTTTTTATGCAGCAAATATAAAAGGATAGCTTTCTTTTCTTTGCTATTCATAGATATAGTTCACAAAAACTGAGGACCACTTTTACGGAAAACAGCGCTGCAAAGCTGATAGATTCCAGCGTGAAAAACCGCCTCGTGTGAAAGATAGCGCGAGAAATCCCGCGGCGGTTTTTTTCACGCCGGCGGGATTTCACGCCCTGTGTGAAAGAGGCTTTACGGAGAACAGCGCTGCAAGACTGACAGATTCCACCGTGAAAAACCGCCTCGTGTTAATGATAGCGCGGGGAATCCCGCGGCGGTTTTTTCACGCCGGCGGGATTGCCCGCCCTGTGTGAAAGGGGTTTAAGCGGTTGACTTCATAGGCTGCTATGCCCATTAGTGTTTTTACACGCCAAGAGGAAAATGAATTAATTGTGAAGTTTGGCAAGATTGCCTCAGGCATGAGCCCCTTTAAGCATGCTCGCTCTTAAGTAAGCAGTTCCGCATCCGGTAGCAACTATTTCAGCCTAACCTCTTCTGGCTGGCCAAAATAATCACTACCTTTTGCTCACAGCCTTCTTGCAACAAAATTAATAACTGGCTTTACCAGCTCACTTATACCGCATTTTTACCTTTCAGCAGCCAATGAGGTAAGGTTAGGTCCGCTCAGGCTTCTCTAGGGCGGAGAAATGTTGTAACGTGTGTAGGTTGGCCAGAAGAAGTAAGGCTGGAGTAGGTTTGTTCAGATGCAATATAACCATGCTTACCTTTGGCATGTTTAAGTAGTGTCTATGGACATCGGGCGCTACAGTTTTGAGCAGTTGACTTCGAAGACTGCTAATCGCTATGCCCTCTCAATGCCTTTTTACTCAAGGAACGGAATATGAACCTAGTGTGAAGTTCAGATAAGCTGGCCTTCGGCATTCGCCCTTTTTTTACTTACATCCAATATTGATTGATTACGTTTTTCAAGTCCTCGAAATGCTCACGAAATATTTCAACAAAAATTTATTAAATGTTATTGTCACATTCCATATTATTTGACCGAGCAAGCTTAATTCAACTGTTTCTATCGAAGCACTCATAGGTACAGATGAGAAAAGACAATAGAAGCCAGCTGAAAGTATTGCCACTAATACTCTGAAAAATTTCCCACGTGCTAGCACCTATTAAGCTTTCTTCGACCAGCTGGCGAGTAGAGTGGTTGATACGATACCCGTTGTCAAAGGGGCGTTTGCGGAGAAGGCACCAGCGGCCTAGCCCGAGGCATGCTTCCTAAAACGTTCGAGTGGCGATTTATTTCGAACGTTGCCTGAAGAATCGATTAAATTAAGAAAGTATTTGATCTGGGGCATAAATTTGAGTAATTGATTTGAAACACCCTGACCATGAAACCATGTAAGACAGCAACCCTGACCCGCAATTTCACGGAATCAAATTTAGGTCTGAAACTCGCGTCAAACGCCGGCACCAGAGTGTCGATGGGGTACTGGCAAGGAAAAAGCATTTGCTTTTGGGAAAAAATGTCGTTCTGGCTGTTGAAATAATTTTTACTTATAGTACCAAAATAATAATTTCAGAAGTTCAAATTCTCATTGAAAGTACTGAGTATAGAAAAATCAGTCGCTGAACAATGCATCGCATTCCGCGATTTCGGACCGAATTTCGTCGTCGTAGAAAAATGATCACTGTTCAGTCAGTTCAGACAGTTCAGTGATTTTAGTCTAATGTTTAAAATTAATTAGTCGTTTTCAGAACATATATTGGATTTGACAATGAGCCGAAGCAATGATGAAGCCAGAACTTTAGTTCTGGGAAAAATTTCATTTTGTTGACGCAAATTTTTGGTCTTTACAAATTAACAATTACGTCTGTGACTCTGTGTTTACTGTTTAAGTTGAGTTTTTAACCACTCCAATTACTTCTTTTTGTCTTTATAAGGGTAACTAGCAAAAAAAGACAGGACTTCGAAAGCTGCAAATTACTCCGCCTACAAATTGAAATTTAGATAGCTAGGTAAGTGAGTAAAGTAAACAACAGTTGATGTTTGATATACCTAATAAAAACAGTAAGCCAATTAGCAAACACTTACACTAGGTTGACTTTGATTGTCATACCGTCATGCTGGCATTTGCATTTTGCCTATGGTTGGCTCTGGGCAGCTGGGCTTCTGGCCTCGGACCTCCCACTGGGTAGGTACTACTGGGTGGGGTGACTGTGACTGTGAGGACAGAGGAGTGAGAGGACCCAGAGTCCCAGACTGGGACAGCCAGATTGTCTCAGTCTGTCTGGGTCGGAGGGTCCTGAAATGAATCTGACAACTGACGCTGACTGAATTATGAATAGTGTCAGTCACTCACTAGGTATTCAGAATTCAGTCAGCTTCAGTTGACTATTATTCACTTTTATTTAATAAGTCACTATTATAGTCACAGTGACTGTTCTGTATGATATTCACTATATTGTAGGGTAAACGCGGTATATTCCGACACTTTAAGGACGCATCGAAAAATGAAAAACTATAAAAAAAACCGTATGCGTTACGTAAGTTCTGTTGCCTTCACATGACTCTCAAAACACTTCACTACGCGTCAGCATTAATATAAAGGAAAAACTAGAGAAGTGACGGAATTACCTACGATGTCGGAATATACCGCGTTTACCCTAACTTGTCAAATGAAATGTCAGTTGTCACCATAGTGACAAACCTCAAACCAGAGATTTTTTAGAATCGGTTCATTTTCAATGTTCTCATTTACTCAAGATTTGTACCAATATCTTATGTATAATAATGCTGGTGACTGGTGAGTACTGAGTGGTAGTGGTATGAGTCATAGTGGTATCCATGAATACTTTACTGGTGACTGGTCTACTTAGAGGCTAGCCTGGAAAACAACTACCAGTAGGGTCATGAGTGCCCACTGCCCACAACTAGAGCTTTCCTGCCAGTTTTGGGACTGCAAAATTTTATTCATAAGTAAGGAAATTCCAATATTGCTGCCTATAAGACTCAAATTGAACAAGAAAGAGAATCTAAAAACATCTACTTTGATTACTTTACAACTACCGTATTCTTGTCACTAAAGTAAATAACTACTTCCAAATGTTAAATTTTGTTATAACTTGGGTCTGGGGTAAAAGTTGCTCTTTAGAATTAGATTCAATACTACTTTGGACTTGGGAGTTTTCAGAATATTTCTGAAATTTTATCTATTTGTATAAAAATGGAGTTGGATATGCAAAAATACACTTCTAGTTACGAATATTATTAATTTGTATATTTGTTTAATGATATTTCAATTTTTGTATAAAGCTTTGAACGATCTGTGTGTGTCCAATTCAAGTTGTGTCGGAATTAGTTTTCATGTGTCGAAATCCAACATCTCAACTTAATCATCTATTAATTTATTTACGACTTGAAATCAGCGAATACAAGTATACTTGAACGTAGTGTGGATAAAAAGTGTGGATATGAAGAAACATAGGATGATAGCATTAATATGGTATTAAATGCTAATTTTGTTAAAAACTTTGATATATGAATTTTTAAATTGTGAATTTTAATTTCAAATTATGTCCTTCAAAGCTATCAAGTTGCCTTTTTAATTCAAATTCTTTGTATATTTCAGAATGGATGGGAGCAGTGAAGGTGATGGAACAAGCAGCATCACTTCCAAAGCAACCTCTCATGATCCAGATGCCTTCAAGCCATGGGTCAAGGAGAAGGTACTTGGCACTGGTGGCTTTGGCACTGTCACTCTCTGGAAGAATGAAAATTCTGGTGAAACAGTTGGTAAGATACCATATTAATTATACGGTTTATACCATAACCCAAACTTTTCCAATTTTAAAATTTGAAGAAAATTTTATATTTTTTGAAAGGGTTGTAGAGTATCCATGATCCATTCACTGGATCTATGGTAGAATTGAAATCAGAATAAAATAAAATTTTTAATCTGACTCATTTATTTTGGCATGTTTTTAGTATGTATTGAAATTTTATCTTATAAACTCCTAAAAATTACTGTTATTTTAATCCAATAATGTCTGCAAAAATTGAACCCAATCTATGTTTAATCACAATATGAATGAGAAGTGAAATAACTTTATAATGTCTTGGGTTAGCTGGGCAGTGTTTTTATGTCTTATGGCATGTGCTCTCCAAAAATAATTGCCTTTCTTTTTGATGTTCTGTCATGGTTCTCAAAATATCTTCATATAAAATATCTTCTTATACCTTTATCAAAGACCTGTAATAAAACCAGTTTAATTTGATTCTGACTGTTTCATAATATTTCATTGTAATGGTAACTTTGATGCTAAATTTATTTATTTGAAATCTTGATCATATTGTCTTGTCTCTTTAAAATAATTTTTGTAGTAAATTTATCTGATACCAGCTCTGAAGAAGTGTCGCTGGGGCAACACTGGCAGTCCTGCATCCCCCGAGACACTTCTGAGCCCTGAACACAAGGAACGATGGCAGAAGGAGGTGCAGATCATGCTCAGGCTTGAGCATCCATGTGTTGTGTCCTGTTTCCCTGTAAGTTTTATGGTTAATTTAGGATTTTCTCATATTTTCAGTGATCAAATGTAGATGAAATTATATGGGCATTCATTATTAGTGTGCATGATGTTGTGGCTTATAACTGTTTTGGTTTCTAGGACCTTCAATAATACATTTGGCATTTTTTATCTAATTGTCTTCTAATATTCAAGTTGAATGAAAATGTATAAAATAATATTAAAACAGCCTTTAAAAATTCATCAATTATTTTTAATAAGCAGGATAAAACACAGAATTTGCTCAAATACGGTAATATAATTTGATTGCATATTTCTTTATTTGTTTTTCTAATGAATTTATTTATTTTTCAGGTGCCAAGTGAGCTGGAGGGTGGACCTGGTGACCTGCCCATATTGTGTATGGAGTACTGCAGTGGTGGAGACCTCAGGAAGGCAAGTTCAAAATTGTTGTTCCTGTTGTTTGTTGCGTCTTTGTCAACGTATGCCAGGATTGAGCTTGGGTGTCTCTTGGCAAATTGCAGCCAAAAAAATTTCAAGTTGTAAAAAAATAATGGAAGAAAGAGGCAACAATGGTGAACGCCCATTGAGTGTTTGGGAGAACAGAGGTATTCAGAGCAATAGAGTGAAAGCAGAGTGCAAGCTGCTGGCCGGAGTGCCCACTGCCATTTAACTCAACCTAAAACATTAGCCAGAAAGTCTTACTTTGGCTCGAGCCAGGTTACCAAATTCAACTGCTTCGTATCGCTTCTTGTGTACATTTATTTTTTAAAATGGCAGATGTAGCATAACCCACTTCAAGTCATATTGCGAATTCAAAACATGTTGGATATCAATCCTAGTGTTTTGCATGGAAAGTTACAAAGAATGTCCATTTGTTCATTAAATTCAAAAGACACACATTGACTGTAAAATATGTATAATTTTATACTATTAATAACCTAATATCTTGGATTTCAGATTGATAATTTAAATTTGTTTTGAGCAGCTGTTGAACCGACCAGAGAACTGCTGTGGTTTGCGTGAAGTCGTTGTTAGGAGTTGTCTCAAGGACCTGACTGAAGCAGTGGCATATCTGCATTCCCAGCGCATCATACACAGAGATCTTAAGCCTGAAAACATCGTTCTTCAGGAGAATGAAGGACAGGTTAGGCTTGCTTGTATATTCTTCATATTTGAAAATTAATATGAAGCTTTCGATTTGATATTTTTTCTTCAGTTTAAAGTTCTTTTTACAAAGTATTATATGCTTGTGCATATTTTTTGTTGCCTAATCTTGCCAGTTGTGCTGATTCATTCATTCATACATCCTAGGATTTTTTTTAACTGTCAACAAAGTTTGACTCAGAGATGCTTTCACCGTTGAAAATATGACAATTCTTTCTATTTTTACAACACTTCTCTTTAACTTCACTTCTTGTTTGTCTGTCTGTCTGTCTGCTACAAATCTTGTAATCAAAATTTAACACACTTCTACTTATCCTATCGATCTGAAATTTTGCACACTTGCGTAAAGTTGGAGACAATGCATGAATCAGATGTCAAAATAAATGATTTTAAAAATTAAAAAAAAAATTTCAATATTGAAAAAATTGAAAAAAAATAATTTTGTCAGTTACAAATCTTTTAACTAACTGATATTTGACACACTTTTACCTGTCTAATTGATCTGAAATTTTGCACACTTGTGTGAAGTCAGAGGCAATGCATGAATCAATTAATAGAATAAATAATTTTGAAAAAATTATATATTAAAAAAATTGAAAAATTAATTTTTTTAATATTCGAAAATTAAATGAGAAATTCATTGTACATCTGTAAGATTGGGACATTGGATTCTTTGGAAGTGTTGTCTTTAAAAAGTAATTTTTAAACGTATGTTATTTCATTTACTCTTCAAATTTTGGCTAAATATATTTGCAATTCAAACTATGAAGTTCCATGATTGTTTTGTGCTGCTTCAGTGTGCCAATCCTAGCTTATCCGTCAATGGTTGCTAATCATTCGCATAAAGATTGTGGAACAAGTTCTAGTCATTATTATTACTTGTATTCAGAGTAATATAGTCTTGTTTACTAAAGATATATATTTTTTTTACCTAAGTAAGCCAATGAAATTTATTGAAATAGATCACGTTTCTGGTCTGGCGTAAGTGTTATGGATGAGACACAGGATGAAGTATGTACGCACAGGGCTAATTTTGACCGAGGTTTGATTGCCTAGGTTGTCTGCAAATTTAAGGAATATGAAGCTCTTTCTGATATAAAAATCGACTCATTTACAGACACGCTACAAGCTTATTGATCTCGGTTACGCCAAGGAACTGGAGTACACAAGCGTGTGTACGTCCTTTGTGGGAACCCTGCAGTACCTTGCTCCTGAGCTTTTCCTCAGCAAGAGGCAAGTCTTACTAACCTAACAGATGAGAATGCCATTCTCAACACGATTATTCAACTAACTGATGAGATATATGACACTCAATTAACGCTGTTACTTACTAGTCATGCAACAGTTAGCCCTGTTACTTGCTGAACAGATGTACCGTATCACATAACACTACTTAAATTTCATAATTATTTTACTGTTTCAAATTTCCTGGAAAAAATAATTTAGTGTGAGTTTCAATTACTTTTTTATTTACGTTTCTGATATGTAAGGGGATCATGTATGTAAAAAAAAGCTTTTTTATTTACGAACGGATCATTTTGCAACTTGGTTCACCTACATTGAATAGAAATCCAAGTTTTTTTCGTTTGTGTATATAAAAAAATGTGAAATTTATAGAAAACTACAAAAAGGGGGCTACTGTGAAAATTGATCTCCTTATTCATTTAACGTGCTACAAAATCGAAAAACATATCTTTCAATTTGTAAAGACCATATCTAGCGATCACTAGATCACTTCTTCAAATTTGTTATTCTATTTTTTGGTGGTTTTCTGATTTTTTTTTCTATTTTGGCCCCTCCTTCATTTTTTCATTATATATAATCCAAAGATATGAAAAAAGTTACTGGATGATCGCTATATTAGGTCTTTACAAATTGAATGGTGTATCTGTCAATGCTGTAGCCTAAAAATCATAGAAGGCGATAGATTTTTACGATGAAAATTCCAATTTTTCAGGAGAGCCAAAAAACTGAAATTTGTGGTCATTGAAGGTACAAGTTTTATTTGCGCTTCGTCTGCTGTCGTTGTTGCGGGAGAGCTATCAACATATATAGGCTATCCGCTACCTGTGGGCGCGATAGTGTTTAAAACTAAAAAACTTGGATACTTATAGGGTGCCAAAAACCTCTGATAACTTGAATGGAATTATTGTGTTCTAAAAACCAAGTAGGCACCAAACGATTAGGACCAAACGCCCACCTGTAATACACGACTTAGTTCCACACAAGTAAACCCTATTGCCAACTCGATAATTTTTAGCGCCCTCTCAGTTGTTCCTCCTACAACGTCAAAATTGCTCTCCATGCTCGGGCCGGTGAATGTTCGACCTCCACAGCGAAGCCGGGAGAACAGACGTCCCTGGAGTCCCTTCGTCAACTCTTATCGCTTATGTTAGAGCTCCGTGTTGGCGTCCGGTTCTCTCTCGCAGTCATTGGCTACCTCTTGACAGTTCTACACGTTTTCACGACAAACTTTTCACTGTCACCAAGTCTTGTATCCAACTGTGAGCAGGAAACATTCTTTTCACAAATCCCCCGCTACAGCAGGAAGGTCGGGAAAATCTTCGACGGGAACAAGTAAAAAAAGTGAGGTAACGACGGTGCCCACTTCCACCTGGAATGATCACCATATATACAAGAAATTACAAGTTAAATTTTGACCTTCCACAGTAAGAAAACTAATGGGGGTCTTAGCCAGATATATCCAAACAATTTCAAGTTAGGAAAACGACAACTTGACCACATTCACATCTCCACTGTTTATATCGAGCAAACTATTGTTAGATATAACCAGTGTTCCGCGGCCCGATATCTCTCGGCAATCCAACAGCGTGAACTAAAAGTCAACCGTAGAAATTGCATCCTACTAGTACAAGTTAACACGCTTACCGGCCACTCTGAGTGAGGTCAACAAGAAATGAATTAAGTGCTGTGAATTAAGAGACGAAGAACGGCAATTCTTCCCGAATAAAATCACGAGACGCTTTTCAGCGAGCACCCAACCGCCATCATTATAAAGGACCCGGAGTGAATGCAACGCACTCTACTCGTTACGAGCGTGAATTTGGACAACCAAAAGACGGACGAATAGCGCAGCTACATTGTGAACAAACAAATGAGCGCACAAACACGGCTTTGGGCTCTTTAAATGCGCTGTTTTTGGACCTTTAAACCGAGCCTAAAACCTGGAAAGTCAAAATTTTTTGTTTTTAACGTACATGCTCTCCTTAATCTATCAAATATATAAATCATATATTATATCAGTTAATAAATATTATTATCTTGATTATTATACGGGGGATTACGAAATTAAAGTATTAGATGTTGAATTGAGGAGCCTGAAATGGTTCTCAGAAATGAATATCATGTGTATTAATAATATGATAGTCAATTATTGAATTTTCTCCTGTTACTACACTGAACTTGATTGAGCAGGTACTCGTGCACCGTGGACTACTGGTCGCTGGGGCTGGTGGTGCATGAGATCGTCACAGGCGTGCGGCCCTTCCTGCCCAACATGTCGCCTGTCGAGTGGTCAGTGCCAGCTTGTCGCCTGTCGAGTGGTTAGTGCCAACATGTCGCCTGTCGAGTGGTCACTGCCAACATGTCGCCTGTCGAGTGGTCAGTGCCAACATGTCGCCTGTCGAGTGGTCAGTGCCAGCATGTCGCCTGTCGAGAGGTCAGTGCCAACATGTCGCCTGTCGAGTGGTCAGTGCCAACATGTCGAGTTGTCAGTGCCAACATGTCGCCACTAGAGTGGACAGTGCCGGCATGTCGCCTGTAGAATAATTAGTTCTTAATGTCTTGCTTGCTTGAAGACGTACACGTTGACGGTATGGAAATGCTTCATGCGAGTGTGCGAGCTTTTGTACGTAGGCGATGTTAAGATCTTCTGATCACTTGCTTCTTGTTGCATGGCGGGGCAGCAAATGAAAGGTTCTCTGGCTTGCAGTTCTGTATTCATTATTCAAATAAAAATCGAGAAGATCAGAAAAAAACGGTAACATGAATAAGATAACTACTGAAGGAAGTATGTAGTTGATGCCTTTATAGGCTTATGAGGTTCACCGGCGATAAAAGGCTGCTTATAATTCTAATAAACAAGAATATTATAAATTAGCGCTAATAAAACAAGGAAGTCATTAACTAAAGACAACATATTTGACCAACTCTGCCTTGTTCTCTTTTCTTCTGTCCACTTTTTGGTCAGTTCCTAAATTATTCTTGGTTCGCTCAATGTATAACGTGATCAGTTGTACCAGACTCCACGTTGGTCTCTCAGTAGAATAATATTGTTAAGGTAGAAAACTCATGATATTAATGTAATTGTAGCCCTTTAAGGCTTGCTTCATACCATACTGCCAGGCATATGCCAGTCACGGTCCATCCACACTTCAGTTTTGACAAAAATCTGGTACACTCGACAAAAAAAAAGTTGGCAACGCCGCAGTCACGTCCCGGTCGAAATATCTTTTGCCTTGATAGTGGCTGGACCTTGCCAGGTATGGCAGGTGTGAATGCTTCTATAGAAATTCATAAAAGAACATTGGATGGGACCGTGCCAGGAAGTATGATGTGAACCAAGCCTAAAGGTTTTTAAAGAATGTAATAAAAATAATGACCTTGTTGTGCAGGATGAAGAGAGTTCGTAGCAAGAAGTCATGCCACATCTGCGTGTACGAAGGCAGGAGCGGCGACATCCACTTCTCAGAGCGCATGTTCGACGAGAACCACATCTCCAAGCCGCTCAAGTCTGGCTCGTCCCATTCAAGAATTAGTGTGAAATTTCTTGTTAATTATTTTAAAGATACTGATATTATCTTAACAATAAAATTATCTGGATGCCCAGAGTTAAGCAGCTCATAACTATGCCATGTTTGTGGTCATGAACCCGGAAAACTTTTCTCTATTTTGTATAAAAATTTTCTATCAAAGAATGACGAGATGAGTTCATGTTTTTGCACAATTCCAGATTTTAAATGCTGTGTGAACCTAACCATACTCTGAACCTTATACCCTGCCTCCCTTTAAACTCCAAAGCTTATGTTGAAGTCAAGCACCAAATCTCACATAGAATAATCCTGTAGTGCTGCTTGCTTTATAATTTATTGATAGTGAATTGCCAAACTGTGAACCAGTTGTTTGACTCCAGTTATAAGCAATGTGAGCAAGGGCTGAACTTGAGATAAATATCGTAGTTGTGTCGACATTTAATTTTGTACTGTTTTTTATGAGCAGTTCTGCAGAAGCATTGTTTATTTTCTTGTGGTTCAGTTTGCAGTTATTCATGTATTCAGGAGCGGCTTGGAGGCTTGGCTGCAGCTCATGCTGGAGTGGGAGCCGGCGAGGCGTGGTCAGGTGGAGGGCGCCAAGCCTGATGACAAGAAGCAAGTGGTTGCCTTCACTCGTATGGCAGCGCTGCTCAACAAGAAGGTGATACATGTTTCATGTAATGCGCTTAAACCTGAATGTCAAAGCAAAGATTTTCATTTTTGCTGGATAAAGTAATTGTTATTTTAACCACAACATACTGATAACTAATTGTTATTTTAAGTACAACATACTGATAACTCTGTTTGAATTACTTTTATTTCGTTTTTCAAAAGATTTCTTGTTGTTATCTAAACGGGAAATTGTAAGGCATTTAGCATTGTGCTGAGAGCCTGAATGCTAGTGGTGTGTGGCGTTACTAACGTGACGTGTTGTGCAGATCATCGGCGTGTTGGTGGTGTGTGGCGTTACTAACGTAACGTGTTGTGCAGATCATCAGCGTGTTGGTGGTGTGTGGCGTCACTAACGTAACGTGTTGTGCAGATCATCGGCGTGTTGGTGGTGTGTGGCGTTACTAACGTAACGNACTGTTGCCGGACATTCATTTCAGGTTAGGACTGTTGCCGGACATTCATTTCAGGTTAGGACTGTTGCTGGACATTCATTTCAGGTTAGGACTGTTGCTGGACATTCATTTCAGGTTAGGACTGTTGCTGGACTTTCAGTTCAGGTTAGGACTGTTGCTGGACATTAACTTCAGGTCAGGACTGTTGCTGGACTTTCAGTTCAGGTTAGGACTGTTGCCGGACTGTCATTTCATTGCATGTAAAAGCTTTCTTTTATAGTAACTTTAATCGTAGGGAGGATTTTTTCGTTAGCTGGTTAATCGTACTTGCAGCAGAACAGAATCAACAGTCACCTTGTGTTCACTAGAAGAAATTTTCATGTGTATTTGCGGCGCTGAACACTTAAAAAAAAACACAGAAACATAGGCAAATATTTCATTAGGTTTTTTCTCAGAGGGCTCAGATATGGAAATTCTTATGCATAAGGAATTTAGATTCAAGGTTCATTTATTTATATTTAAACTATTACCGGTAGTTGTTTATTCATTTCCATTAACTCTCTCGTTCCTGACCATGTTTGGTAAAATCCCCACTTATTGATCGAAAGAAACACTATTTTTGTTTTTAAATTGTTGATGAATTTTCTATTTAAGCAGATTAATGATCCAAGTACAAATTTCTCTTGACTTGTTTATGCCACAGGAGGAGGATGACTGGCTGCTGTACGTGTTCAGCACTTGTGCCCTCACCCCCCAAGTTGCTCCCCACTTCCCAACCCTCGTGGAGGAGATGCTGAGGTCTCCACGTGCTCTGGTGGAGCACGCGCTGCAGCGCCGCATGTGGTGCCACTCGCTCTACTTCCTCTACAGGGAGAACAAGCTCCTCTCCGCTCTTATATCTGCTCAAAAAATCGCAATGTTAGTTAACGTTTTGAAATTATTTATCCATATCGCTCCATATTATCCATATCGCATATCCATATTTATCCATATCGCATATCCATATCGCTCAAAGTCAAAGTTTTCTTTCAAAGTCAAAAATATTTTTAATTTTAACGATTGGTAACTTTTTCTACACTGAAAGTACGCGCCTCTCTGATCTGATTTCCGCTCGAAAAGTTGCTATGTTAGTTAAATGAAAAAAATTCAAACTTTTCCTATAAATCATTTCCGTATACTCAACAATTGAAACTTTGAACATGGAAATTTCGTCAGATATCCAGAAATGGCTTTCATTTTGTTTTTACTCTATCGATGATGAGTTTAGTAGTGATGGTGGCGATGAGTTGCTACTGACAATCACGAGCAGTTGGTAATACTTGTGAAGATCAATTTCTAACGATAGGGATGATCAGTTGGTAATGATGATCATGATAATGATGAAGTGTATTGATGTTAATGACGCAGGCTGCACCTGCTGTCCCGGCACGCGGAGGTGACGCGATGCGGGCAGCGCGTCTTGAACGACATCGCCAAGCTGCAGGCGCGCCATCATCTCTTCATGGAGGCTCTTAATACCGACCTTGATCACTACACCAGCCAGTCCCCTCAGGCCCGCGTCAGTGAGTGCACCAACCAGTTCCCCCAGGCCCGCGTCAGTGAGTACACCAGCCAGTCCCCTCAGGCCCGAGTCAGTGAGTACACCAGCCAGTCCCCCCAGGCCCGCGTCAGTGAGTGCACCAACCAGTTCCCCCAGCCCCGCGTCAGTGAGTACACCAGCCAGTCCCCTCAGGCCCGAGTCAGTGAGTACACCAGCCAGTCCCCCCAGGCCCGCGTCAGTGAGTACACCAGCCAGTCCCCCCAGGCCCGAGTCAGTGAGTACACCAGCCAGTCCCCCCAGGCCCGCGTCAGTGAGTACACCAGGCAGTTCCTCAGTAGTTTAACTCTTTCTCCCACTCTAATTTATAGTCAAACATATGCTACGGTTCAATCTTCTTAATGATGATGGAGGTTGACAGAATTTTTGTTGTGTAAATGAGCAATTCCCACAGAGGTTTTAATAAAAGTTCTAATTTAGATTTTCATCCTTCTTCGGTTTCTTCATTCAAATTATCCACTTTTTTGCTTAGTTAATTACGATTTCAATCTTATTCTTGTAAAGACGAGGAAAAATCTGTTGTTTTTAGATGATTGTGCCTCTTTGAGCTGTAAACTTTGGTCGCTGTCTGATTGTCCTGTGAGAAATCAAATGCATTTAAGACATGCATGTATCTATTTAACGCGAAATAATGCGTAACCTGAAATGAATAGCTCATATTTCATGAGATATTGCACTGGATATTTTATTCCATTTCTTGCAATTGAACTCAGCGTCGGAGAAGGCGTATGGGGCGTGGCGAGGCGGAGGCGAGGCGACGCTCTCTGCCGTACACGCGGCCGTGGACAAGACGCAGCGACTGGACGCCGCCCTCACAGCCCTCAACACCAAGGTTATGGAGCTCAATGGCTCCCCCTTCTCTTGCGCCAAGACTCCTACGGATACGCTGGATACCATGTGAGAATACTTATTACTTCATGTATCGAGGGGAAGAGAATTGATCGTTAATATTTTATTTTGCTTGTTTCATTAATATTTAGTGTTTGCTGCCACACAATCACCCTTCTCCAGCGTCGAGAATACTACCGATACGCTGGATCCTATGTGAGAACAGTTGATGCGTGGTAAATTGGCCGTTTAATAAGTAATTGTATTAAAATTCTGCTTGAATCAAAACTTAATTAAGAATTTAAAATTATTGAAAAATGCAATTAAATTCAACGTATCTTCATCAAGGAAATCTTTGTTCGAAGAAGATAAGGTGAGATTATTTGACTTTTTCTTAGTTTTTAATTCTTGATGGCCGTTTTAAGCTCTATTTTACAACACTTCTCTTTAACTTCACTTCTTGTTGTTTGTTTGTCTGCTACAAATCTTATAATCGATATTTAACACACTTCTACCTGTTCAACCGATCTGATATTTTGCACACTTGCGTGAAGTCGGAGACAATGCATGAATCAATTGAGAGAATAAATAACAAAATTTAAATATTAAAAAATTATTATATATGTTTTTTAATATTCCGAAATAAAATAAGAAATTCATTGAACATGTGTAACATCAGAGACACTGGCCTCTTTAGAAGTGTTGTCTTCAAAAAGTACTTTTTAAACGCAACAATTAACCTTTTTATTAATATTATTTTCTTCCATCCAATCTACTAGGTAAAAATGTCTTGTATTTTAATATGACTTCTCATACTTGCTCGATTCATCATCTTATCCGAAGAAAATATCTTTATCACACAATTCTCACGAACTGATCATAAATTAGCTTCATCGTTTTGTTCATATATTATCCGTATCAAGTAATTATTGCTTGATTAGGATAATAGACATAAGGAGCTTGATTCATCTTAGTTGTATAATCTTGTTAAACACGCACTTGCAAGGTCTTTAATTTCGTTTGCTGTATTATCTTTACTTGAGTACTTGATAATTATACTGCCCGAGCAGCGTAAGCAGCTTGATGCATTGTTGAATTCTGTTAAACGAGAATACGTTAGGTTATTAATTGTTACCATAATGTCATTAGTAAAGATGATGTTTTTTTACTGCCCGAGCAGCTTGATGCATTGTTGAATTCTGTTAAACAAGAATATGTTAGGTTATTAATTGTTACCGTGTTGTCATTAGTAAAGATCGTGATTTATTTACTGCCCGAGCAGCGTGAGCAGCTGTGAGGAGCTGTACGTGTCACTGAGACGTCGCTCCCGCGACGAGCGCTCCCGCCCTCACGACAGCACCGCCATGTGCAAGCTCCTCCTGCAGGCGCTCAGGAAGCGTGACAGACTTTATCAGGACCTCTACACGCACATAGAGTGAGTCATGTGACACACTACCAGGACCTCTACACGCACATAGAGTGAGTCATGTGACACACTACCAGGACCTCTACACGCACATAGAGTGAGTCATGTGACACACTACCAGGACCTGTACACGCACATAGAGTGAGTCTCATTTGGGGAGTCACTTGGACTTTTCGGAATGACCGCAACTCGCATGTCTGCGGTGATCAGGTTTTGTTTAACTATGGATCTATTATCGGCGAGCGTATATTTGATGTCGAACACATTTCCTGATATTTAGTTTTTTTGTGTTAAATGTTTGAAGAAACTTGCATCAGATTGGCAAAAAAATTTCTTTATCTTTAGTTCTCCAGCTGATCTATAGAAATTTTTTTTATTGTCAGGAACATTGAAAATTTATGCGTTGAATGCGGGTTGAACTTTAGATCAGCATTTAATTTTTTGCCAATCCGACATGTATACACCACTTTTGTGCAGTTTTATATATTATAAACAATTTTATGTACCATTACCTATATAATTGTGTGGTATCTATAATATTGTATATGCATATTTTATATATCATTTGCATGTTGGCATTCGTTGACCATGTTAAGTAAAATCGCTATGCTATTTCCTTGAGTGACGGAGATGAGTCCGAATTAATTTAATTAATTAACTGAATTTTTAGACTCGCTCGAATTAACTCAAATTCTCAACACATCAGTCTATACTCTCGAGATTATTTAGAGTCAGTTTCACTTTCAGCATTGCTCATGTGACATTTTAATTAGGTACTTATAATGGTAGTGCAAAATTATAGTTAGATGACTTCTATTGATATTTAATTAAATTTTCATTATTTAGAATTGAATGCAGTTTGGTTCAAAAGTGAACTTCCGTTCAGGAAGCAGTGGAGTTGTCTGAGCGAGGTGACCGCGCTGGCTGTGCCGCTAGAGGAGCTCTTGGCTGACATCGCTCGAGCGGCCCAAACCATCAGCAGCCTGCAGCAGCACCGACAGGACGATATCTGGAAAATCATGGCCATTGTGGTTAGCTGAGCAAAAGAGAACAATATCTGTAACATAAAGGTTACACCATCAGTAAGAGATGCGGGTTAAATGACCCGCTTTGAAACTGTAGTATTCGGTTGTGGATAGCCTTATATTTTGAACTTATTTTTAGAAAGATGTATGAACCTTATGATTATTTTGCCCGCGTTTATTGAAGGTTTTTGCTAGAAAATATTCCTGAATGTACGCCTGTTGCCCGTAAATCGATTTCAAAATGTCTGTACGGATAGTGTTGTGGTAAGCAAGACATTTCCTTTACTTGTGAATAATAATAATAGATTATTTACTGAATAGGCGTCACACAGTCGAGGAAATGTAGCTGGTGCCCCTGGTGGGGACCTGCCCAGGGCGCCAGCGCCCCCGCAGCCTCTGACTAACCTGGCTCTCCTGCTGGAGCAAAGCAGCGAGCAAACCGACAACATCATCGCCGAGAACCGCGCCCTGCGATGCCAGTCAGTGATGCTTCTTACTGTGTCTTTTGTAGAAAACGTTCCTCATTATACTAAAAAGGTGTAATCCCTCCTAATAGTGTTTTAACAATAACTAGGATCGCAATAGTTTCTGGTAATTGTTTCTAGGTTTCATTTCAATTTTACTCATCCTTGTGGATGGTCGATGACCAAAAACATTCCTTATTATATTAAGAGGATGTAATTCCTTTTATAGTGTTTCGCTAGAACTAGCATCGCCCTAGTTTCTAGACATCGTCTGAAGATTTTATTTCTGACCATCCTTTTTGCAGGATGGTCGAGTTACTGTCGAGCAATATATCGTCGACCCTGGTGGTGGTGGATCCCAAGGCAGCAGCTGAGCATCCTGCATCTGATCGGCACCTGACGACCGACGGCAACTCTGTCCTCACCAAACAACAACAACGAAGTGCTACTCAAAGTAAACAAAATCCTCCTCCGCAGCCCGCAGCAGCTGCTGCTCCTGTCACCAAAACGGCTATGCTGGAGGCTCGGCGCAGTTTTCCTGTTGAGACCGCCCTGTGACCGCAATTTGTTCATTTTAGTCATGTGAATCTCGTTGCATTAACTCAGAGTGTTATAACCTGACAATGTTTTATGTTCTGTTGAATTTGTGTGTGCTAGTAAGTTGTTTTGTTTTTATTTGCTGACTTATGAGGTGCTAGAGCGAAGTACTGCTTTTAAATACTTCAGCTGTCGGTCAATAAATTTTGTCGTAACTTGAGACTATTTTAGCTACATTGCGAATGTTAATGATCTCTTTCATCATATTACTTAATTGTTAACATTCAAACCTAAAAGAATTAACCGTTTGGTTTGCATGTTTAAACCACGCAAGTGAAAATTGTAATGGGCCATTTAATTGAAAATTTTTATATTATCAAAGAGTTTATCAAAGAAGCTCACTCACTCTGACAGACTAGAGCAGGTGCTTCCTGTTGGTATGAGTAAGGTATACGTTACTTAGCAATTAAAGACGTGGTAGAATGCGACTACTCTGATATTATTATCGTTATTAGAGCTAAAAGTTACTGTTCGATATTTGTTATTGAATCTTAAACTCGTCTATTTTTACGGGTGGAAATAGAGTATAGTTATTTGTCACGACTGTCCTGTGATGACCAAGAAATAAACATCGTGCAAATAATGAGTAAGCGCATGGTCTGATGAGACAATAAAGGTTGGCTTCTTTGATACCATTTTAGGATTAATTATTCATTTTCTTTTCTCTTGGTCGTTTGGGATACTAACCTATGCGTTCACCTTCGCTCAGAAGTGACGATCATCACCTTTTTCAATTGGCCAAACTGGTATGCAAGTGCAGCTTTAGTCATTTTATGGCGGATGAGTAGGGAGTTCAGTGCACTACCTGCAAAGAAAGAGGGCCACATATCTCTTGTTTCTTATTGACCGTTCACGGTCCGATTACTTGCTTCCAATTGTACCTGCCTGTTAATGTATTGAGCTGCGTCATTTTGGGTTGATATCAATAAAAATAATACTGATTATTAATATTTGGGGCTGTGTTGTGCTGACGCCTGATCTAGCTTTACTCTGGCACGATATCCGACTCGAAAAGCTAAGCAGTTCGTCTGAACTTGTTTTGTCTGTAGTTACCGCTGGGTGTTTCATGCTAACAAACTTACTAACAATTATGAGTAAGCTACTTAAAGATCGTGTGTTCTAACTCTTCACATAAACGCTCGCTTTTTGGTAGCAAACAGGTTGTTCCATTTGGTCTAACATTCTAACAAATTGTCAGAATATTATATCAGTGCAACTTTGTATTGTTCATTACCAACGAGATATTTATTGCATATATAATTCACTTTTTTTTTGACCAGATAGACTGACAATCATTTAGTCGGCAATATAGATAAAAAATCTTCCTGTAGCGACGTTCTTTTTGTCCGACGATCTTGGTCATTCTTTTTACGTGTTGCAAAGAAGGGATATGCCGTCGACGTCTTGTTTTCAAAACTGGTTCGTTTTAAATTAATATTCACACAGATAAAACTTCAGTAATTATTGCCAATTTTCCTACGTTAAACCACCCCAATTTGCGTATTTCATTCTTTATTACAAGCATAACTTTTTCTTTTAGCCAGGGGGGTTGAATGCTCCTTGCCGGTAACTTAATTAGTTTTCGTTATAGGAAATCCCGTTTTCATTAACTTTCGTTGTGAACTGAAAGTATGTTCGTAGTTTTAAATATAATAGCTAGCAGTCACATAAGTGCCTTGAGAATTTTTTTTATTCGGTCAACTGAGATTCGGTAACTTCCGAACTAAAACATTACCAATGCTATTTGTAGCAGGCCTGATAACGCGGGTTGACGTCAGCAGACTGTGGGAGTTTAAGGCAGTGGACAGAGTGTTAAGCGCCCAATCTCGGGAAGTAATGTGTGTTCCCAACTCGAATGCCAAAAGCATATAGATATTAGCATAAGATTTTACGTGCCAAAAACGCATTTATAAGTTCCAACTATCGTAAGCTTCAAAAGTGCAGTTTGGTAAGATAATGGAACACCTCGAAGCTTGCTTCATGTACAGCGGTGAAGATCTCTTGCACTCGCAATGAAGCGTTGTACGAAACGCCCATCTAGTCAATAAATCCATCGATTATTGAAGTGCTTATGATTTCATCCTTTGACCCGAAATAAAATTTTGGTATAATAAATTACTTTATGTAGTAATGCAATAGGTGTTTGTTTGCTAGGCGTGTTCATCCCATAGTGAATTACTCGTCACCTGGAGGGTAAACGGGAAATAAAAAACTTAATTAGGCCACAGCTTTGATAAGCTCAGCGCAGTAAAACATACAAGTGAAATAACTTACTGCTAAATTGTACTATGTTACATGTTAGTCATCAAATGGACGACTCCTATTTGCAAGCAATTTTAAGGGTGATTCAAATGCCAACTATAGTTCTACGACAAATACATCACTTATTTGATATTTACAGGCAAATAAGACAAAAGCTTCACGTCAATAATACAACATACGAGGGCACAAAGGCATGCCAACGCAGAACACAAAGCCTATTCCCAGCGTATGCATCAATTTTAGATATAACGACACTTATTACCCTCATGCCTGCGAACAGATAAAAAAACTTGATTCTTGTCTCTTCTGAAATTAAATTTGGTGGAGTGGTTGCACTTGTTTGTGATCACTAACATATCACCAGTCCTCTGCTCTAATGGTCAACACTGCGGATTTCAGGGACAGAATTGTCTCGTAAAATGAACTGAATAATTAGCAGGACTGCAGGACATATCTCTTCTAATTTTGCAGTATCAAATTCGGTTTACGAATATCGAAATAAACTGACCTTCACATCGCTACAACACATTCTGACACATAAAGTAAACCAAACAAATTGATTTTTTTATACATGGAAATAACCGAACCGAATCAAACTTTTTACTGTAATGCTTGATCTGAGGAAAATATGAAGATCGGCATTTCCTGCGGAATGGCAATTTTGCCCTGATTGCTTATTGTGTCAATATCGCACAGTCTACGAACCCGAAACTCATCAACGTTCATCAAAATTCAAATCTATTGCATCATTTTCAGTTACAGGATGAGAAGTCAGCAATGCCTGTGAGAAAAACAAATAATAACGGGCCATGATAATCCTTTAGCTTTTCACTCCAAAAACGGAACTGAAAACAAATTAGTGCAGGAATAATTTATCAATAATCTACATCAAAAGACAATAAACAGCTGTAAATTAATTAAACGCCACATTTGAAGGGGGCTGAACTATAAGGTAAAATACTTACTTCCCCGTTTGGGAGAACCGGGTCGGGGTCGGGCGACCTTAAGCGACCATTGAGGTCATTTCTGCACCCGTCCGAGCCAAACCGGGCTGATGAAAGTGGCTTCTCCATCTTACCAATTCACGGTGTACGGGTAACGCCAAGTGCAAAAAGCGGAAAGTAACGCACAATTTTTTCTCATTTAAATTAGATTAACGAGCATTTCCAGTATTATTGCCTAAGTTTTTGTCGTTTTTGTCACGGTCGTTTTTGATCATCTCTCTCTTGATTTCTACTATTTTTCCCTAATGTGTGGTTGTTTTCTCACAACAGTTGTAGAGCCCGAACATCAAGTCATCAAGCGAGGGCTCATCGTCAAGTCATTTTGCGATGGCTCGGCTGCGGTAGCAACCAAATATAGCGGTTACGTCGCAAAGCTGGTTCATGAAACCTTACAAATATTCATGGTGTTTTAATTGACCGACTTGGATTTTACTAGGTTCGTATATATATATATATATATATATATATATATATATTAATCATTTTTCGATAATACTTAAAGTTGCTCATGTTCCGCCGGGCAGCTATGAAAGCCGCGCTGAGCCGGGAGGGCGCTGACCATGAAGATGAAAAATATTCGGCGATGACTCGGCAGGCAAAAACAGGTAGTACTTGACCCCAAATCACGAAGCAGCTTCCTTTCCCTCCTCCATGTAGAAGAAATGGATTCGGAAGACTCCGAGAAGAAAACGAAAACGAGCGTCGGCGAATACTCTGTCTACGGCGCACGAGGAGGCGCCTTAAACCAAGAAGAGAGAGTCAGGAACCCAAGCTACGATCCGGTGCCATCGCCGCCATGCCGCTGCCCACGTTTTCCTTGAAGGGCAAGCCCTATAGTCAACCCGTCGGCCATGACAAACCGGCGTAAAAGGTTGGCACGAGGGGAATTAAGCCCACCCAGAACTGAGCCGCAGAAGACGAAACTGACCGAAGACCGGGTCGCTGACCCAGACCATGATGAGGACTCGATTGTTCATGGAGTGAATTTGTTCAAAAATCTTTCGGCTCGACGGCAGCTTGCTGGAGATGTAAGGGGAGCATGAAACGCCCTTCCTTGGGTACCTCGCTGAAGAAGATACGAGGACTATGCTGGGGAACACCAACAATCCTCAACAGCGTGGAAATATATGTGTTAAAAGTGCAGGCGAGGCACAACATAACGACAGCCGTCGTTGCATCTGCGAGGTGAGTGATAGAAATCTTTACACATGTCGTGTCAATATGTCATGAATATATGAAGACTTTGATGACCTATATCTGTGTTTTAGGCTGATATGGCCGACGATGATGCTACGTTTTCGTTTCATTCCTTGCAGCGGAGAGAGGAAGATTAAACCGGTAAATATAAGGACAAATGCAGACGAGTTTGGACCGGCCCCAGCCTGTCATGTGACTCGTCTCAGGGAACGGCGAGTACATCTGAAGAGTCTGAGGCATCCTCGTAGTGAGGACGACGAAGGGAGTTTTTCTGTTGCACGCAGCAATGCGGTGAAAGCTGAGCCACGCAAGCGCCCACAGAAACTTGGGGGTAAGCAATGGGAGTGTATGATTCCCTCGTGCGACGGTCTTACGCACGCCCACCACATGAGCATTCAGTATATGCAGACTCGTAGCTTCACCCTTGTTATAAATAAATGTCACCGCCAACTCGAAGATATCGGGAAAAGAGAGGCTACTTATCCGCACATGCGCCCCAATAAGCTCAGCGAGGGAGCGAATGCAATTATAATTATTACCGACTAACTGATGGAACTACCTGACACCATGCCGGCTATTAAGTCAACGAAAATACTCAAAGCCTGCCTTCCCCTCACTTTAATGGTCTTGCTGCTCGACAGCATGCGCAGGGGAAGCTGTTCGGGACCAACTTTCCTCTACCAAGGAATGCAATATCCTCGAGCAGAGCGATGACCAAGTGCAGGCGAGGGCGGCCGCTGCAAGAAGCTTGGACCTAACCATGACCCGCAAGCCATCCACGTGAACGCGGATAAAGGCGGCGAGCAGGAAGGCAACAAGGAAAAGGAATCCCCCGGATGGGAAACGCTGCAACACCTTGCGAAAAATGAAACTAGGCAGAAAAGGTACGTTAACGTTCGTCAAATCTGCTTAAAAGGATTTACAACGAGAAAATTGTCAAGAACGCACGAGAGAAAATGCACAAGGAGAGCAAAGCTGCTGCCGTCTCAGACGTTCAATCGGTACTCCCCTACAAGAGGTTTGTCAAGTTCACGGTCGTTCCGATCAGCGGTCAGCAGCTGATCAAGTTCGTCCCCGAAGTTGTATTAAAGTCCATTAGGGAGGTATACACGATGAAGATATTAGCTGCTTACAATGTGAGCTTGGTGCGGCAGGAGCTATAAATCCTCGAGCCAGGTGAGGGAGTAGAGATGTTTGAAAGACGGAAGGGCGACGCCCTGGTGACCCAAGCGGCCCTTTAGTTCAATTCTCACGACTTATCACGCACTTTCCCATTTCTGCACAAAGTCATTGCAGTTTCACAAAGATCTGATTGCCATTGACAAGTCGAATAAGGATAGGTAAACTGCCAGAGTGACCTCAAATGATTTCTTGCCAGCGATTGCGTGCTACACTGTCTACACATCATCTCGATCCTGATCAAAGAGCCGCCATGGAACAATGGAATCTGTCGCGAAAGCTCAATCTGGCAATGCGGGCGTTCCGAGCGGCTGTAGGATGATCTCTCAGACCAGAGACCATGAAGCGATATCTACTGTCAGTCACTAAGTTAACCACGTATATAAATACCCTGCAGCTCGATAAAGCAAATTTAGGTAACACTTTTAACTTTAACACTTTAGGTAATAAACTTTTAAACACCGTATCAAAGATCTTGTTTCGAGGCAATGTTTTAGTGAGCCGCGCTCAAGAAACATTCACTCACAATGAGCAAATAGATGAAAGGAACGTAAAGATTTAAATAGCGCTCGACGCCATCTGCTGCATCAGACACAATGCATTCTCGAATGATTATGTCTCGCAATTGCAGGACGTTTGTAACGTATTGGATGCAGAGCAGACCGTGCCACATGCGCGGCTACCATGGCACCGCCACGCCAAACTGCTGGCAGGGTGCGAGAATCTTGCTTACTATGTTTGGAATCTGTACAGCACGACGATCATTAGAGTCGAGGATATTTTTTGCTGCAGTCTTTCTAAAACCCTGTACTGATAGAAGATGATTACGTCGTCTATAAGGTTAGACGACACAAGACCCGCTAGTCTCTGCTCAACCATAGCAGGTGGAAGGTGCCTATAAGGCTACGTCAAGTATTACAGACCGAAGATCACGTTAGACCATCAACACAAGTCAAGTTTTTTTTACAGTATTGCTGGCATGATCTGAGAAAAACAAGCTCGTCATCAGAGAAGAACAAGATCGGCTTTTAACGGAATAACAATTTTGCCCTGTTTGCTTATTTTGTCAGTATTGGACAGCCTACGACCCCAAAACTCATCAACGTTCATCAAATCTATTGCATCATTTTCAGTCACAGGATGAAAAGTCAGTAATGCCTGTGAGAAAAACAAATGATAACGGGCCATGACGATCGTTTAGCATCTTTTCTCTACAAAAAAAATAGAATTGACAACAAATATATGCAGGAATAATTGATCAATAATGTACATAAAAAATCAATTAACAGCTGTAAATCAATTAGCAGCCACATATTCTTCGTGATGTAAAGAATAAAGAAGTGGCGAAAGTCGTGTCAATCGAGCATTACGCGTTACTCAAGGCAGAACAAACCCAGGAGTTTATGCACTTTCGAAACTTAGAATATATTTAGACAACAAAGTCTGGTATTATCTCTTGAGCATTCAACTCCAGTTTGTTTATTAGTTACTTTAAGTCTCTGATTCTATTATCAGTTCCTAGGACTATCATCAGAACCAAATCATTTCCAATTCTGCATATGACAATTTTCTGTCAGCAAGCAAAGCTTGATTAGGAAGGAGGGGGTGGTGGCGGAGCAGACAGAAGGGCACCCAGGTCAACGTTGGACCCTCGTTGCTGTTGACTGTTCATGCCTGGTGGAGGAGGCCCCATGTTCTGCGGGCCATTCCAGCCCCAGCTTGGGGGAGGTCCAACAGGCCTAGGTGGAGGCACTGGGCCAGGAGGAGGACATCCCATCCCTGGAGGCCCATGCTGCATGCCAGGGGGCGGGGGAGGAGGACCTCCTTGGAGAGATTGTTGCTGCTGCCAAGGGTTCATGTGAGAGGAACCCATGGAACCTGACATGTTGTTGCCACCTGGCGGACCAGGAGGGACTTGATTCATCCAAGATGGCGGGCCACTCTGCTGCTGATTGGACTGCGAGTTTGACGACTGCGAAGTCATCATTGAAGGAGGTCCATTAGAGTTTTGTTGTTGCCACGGAGGTGGAGCCGAGCCACTGTGACCTCCGAGCACTCCAGGAGGCGGTTGGGCAAAGTTCGGACCAGCAGAATTGTTGCCTGAGCTTAGCAAAGGACGAGGTCCCTGAGCTGATGATGAACCGCCGAAGCCTGGAGACGACAGTAGAGTTCGTGGATTGTTGACGTTGGATGCGCTCGCGTTGTTGTTATGCATACCAGACCCAGGAGGTGAGGTCCAGGGATTGATGGAGTTACCAGTAGAACGAGGCATCATGGAGAGAGGTGGCGGTCCCAAGCTGAGCAGAGGACGAGGCCCACCTTGCTGGCGGTCAAACAGGGGCCTAATATTGGGAGTTGAAGGAGTTTGCGAGTTGGAGCCGGAAGAAGGAGGTGGAGGCCCTTCACCCAGTTCCGCCATAAGGCTCATGTATTCCTGATCTATCTTTTGACGGTCAACAACAGATCCACCCATGCCTCCCATATGCATGCCCTGTCCTCCGGACATTCCAGGCTTAGGTTGCCGGCAATCTTTAGAGATATGTCCAGCACCCCCACACAGAGAGCAGATAACGCCCTGAGTCATGTTGGGTTTCTCAGGGCACTGCCAACTTTTGTGGGAGCTGGCCCCGCAGTTGCTGCATCGAGGCCCGTCCGTCTCGCGCAACGTGCCGTTGAGCAGCGCCAGCTCCCGCAGCTGCATGCGGCGTAGGTCATTCTGGCCTTCAGGAACTTCTACTCCCTGCCTGATGATCTCTTTGATCTGAAACAAGGATTTGCATATTGAGGGGTAAAATGTCAAGTAAAGGCATCCTCATATTTACCGCAATAAAATAATTATGATAAGTTCATTTTTTTATTCTTTTGCGATAGTTATTTTGACTAAAATGTAAGGATTGCTTCATCTTGATCCATTGAAGTTTTAATGTACAATATATAATATTTCTACTTAGGTAACTGTCCACCCATAGGATCTTAAAACACATTAGGGATGATGTGGTACTCTAGAGAGCAAATTATGCAGGACTAAGCATAAAATAGGGTTGTCAGAGAGCTCACCTTGTCGACCGCCTTCTTGACGCTCTCCAAGTTGGTACCAGAAACAAACGCGTGCAGCGGTTCATCCTCACCAGGCATGGGCCCATCTTTGCGCCCCACCTGCAATAATCAAATACATTTGCACCACTCAAAGATTACTACAAGCAAAATAAATAGATATGCACTAGAGCAGTCAACCCTCACGCAGAGGAGACTAGTTAGGCTTGAACCAGAAAGTAGGGCAAACTGTTTGGTAAATGAGCCTATGAATTTTATAATTTTCTTTCATTGATAACAAGGTTAATACAAGCAGCTCAAAATTGTTCCTTTTCACAATTTACAATGCAAATATTTTTTTTAGGTATACGAATGTTTAGTATAAACGTAGCAAGAGTTTAACCATAAATAGAAGAGAATTAAGCTTGCCATATTCGCTTTTGCTCTGAATTCGGCAGCAATATAAGAATGACAGCACACCAAGATATATAACTAGTACTTCCTTACAATAACTTTCACCATCCAGGATATAATAGTATGAACAATGTAGGCAAATCACAGAGACATATCACACCTTTCCCTCCTTGACACTGCCTTTGCCGCGTATGATGATCTTGGCGCCAGTTTCTTTCTCCATGGATTTGAGAGTATTTCCGCGCGGCCCGATGAGCAGACCGACGAAGTTGATGTCGGGATGTTCCTCTTGCGGGATCATCACTTTGTCTGACACCTTGATGATGGGCGGCCTGAGGGCACACAAGCATACTAGAGCAACTCCAAGGTTCATACGATTACTGCTAAACCTATCAGTTCACTTATTTAAAACAAATATTAATTTCAATTCAAATGAATATACAAAAAATGTTTCAGCATCCATGCATATCAGCATTAGCATTTAAAGAGAACAATGGGTTTTTCATAATTTATAAAGCTGAAACAACACTTCTGTGACTAGTTTTTCTTGCACTTAGAATATTAAATTTCTAAAGAATAACACTTTAAGCCCATGGATTGAAGGTTGACTAAGCAGGCAAAGCCACTTACTTGTAGTCAGTGGGAGGCTTGTAGTCCGTGTTGATCTCATTCATGCGCGTGATGGCCGCGTGTCTCTCGTCCTCAAGCCTCTTGCGCGTGCGATATTCGCGAGTGTTGAGGCGCTTGCCCTCGTTGTTGTATATGGGCTCGGGAGACGGCGACCTGACACATAAAACAACAAGCGATCAAGACACCAGCCACGAGTTTAGCTAGCATGACACTGACTTATGAAGTGGTACCGTGACTTAGGGAGTGGTACCGTGACTCACGAGGTGGCACCGTGACTCACGAGGTGGCACCGTGACCCGTGACTCACGAGGCGGCACCGTGACTCACGAGGCGGCACCGTGACTCATGAGGCGGCACCGTGACTCACTTGGTCACAATAGATTTGAATATTGTAATTCTTGTCAATTTTACCATGAATTTGACTTTGATTAGTAGGAAATAATTGAAGCTAAAGACTGGTAACAGCATTTAAGATGAATTTATGATCAAAACTTAAAGTTGAATTTAGGTTTTTAAAATTTGGCAGCATGGGTATTTAATGCAACCACGTTACAAATTAGTGTATACAGTTCACGAGAATTGTACTTTACTACCTTGAATAAAGTTTAATAACAGACAATGATATCTCAAAAACTTGCAAGCAAGTCAAAAAATGCTAATAAGATTTAAAATATATGTCACTCTGAAGCAAAAAATCTCTTAAAAGTCTCCAGCTTTTTCTAGTGTGGGGTGATTAAACTAATGTACAATGGTTATGCTATTCAAAGTTTTGGAGTCGGTACCACATCATTTAGAAGGTCCTCAAAAGAACGCACATGTGTAAACAAAATTAATGTGTACACATCATGATATAAATTTCCAATCTGATTGATGTTATTATACACTCAATGTGTAACACAGTGCAATAATGAAGAACTTTCAGTTATATTTAATTTTAACCACACTGAGCTATAGAAGACGTGATCTAAGATGATGAAATCCAAAATGTAATGCTGATAATTCTTCAATCTCTGAATGAAACAAATTAGAGTTAAGTCAGATCTTGTCGCAACAAGATCAGACTACACTCCAAAGCGCATGTTGTTGATAACAATGCTGTAGATGCGGGCATAGCTGGAGAGATTCTTAATTAAAAATGAACCTACAAGAAGAGACCAACAACACAACCAATTTGAAACATGAGCGAACAAACCTAGGTTCAAAAAAATTGATGCGAATTCACCCAGACATAATCATCCTAATTTAAATCGTTAGCAAGAAGCAGCAGTTGGAGTATTCCATCTTATCAGGTACGATCATGATAGCTTCGAACAGAACAAAATAATATGACTGTATTTTGAAAAGAGGTCATCCCTCAAGGACTCAAGTTTACTGTCATAGACTCAGAACTAAGTAACTATCATGTAAATTCACTCAATTCACTCAAACCAACAATCCTAGTAGCACCCTTCTATAGACTTGATAAAATACAACAACAACAAGACCAGCTGACAACTTCGAACAACAAAGAACCAATGCCACAGCCATTAATCGCAACTCGATGTGGAAGCTGAAGGTTGAATGATATTCTGTAAGTTCCGCGTTGTGCAGAAAAAATTGATCATTAACAGGACTGATTAGTAACACATTATGATGCTGGGCAACTCTTGTACATAGCTTGGAGAACCAGAATATCATTAGGTATTACACATAGCTATTCATTACAGCATCAATTCTACAACTTTTGATTAGTGTGGACGATAATGTTTCCTGAAAATTGTTTCAAAATTATCTGCAGTCATTACACTCCACCATGTGCTTCCAGAAAATATTTTATTGCTGAAATGTTAGAAAGATGACAGTTAGATGTTCTGCAGAGCTCTTCAGTGCAGCACAGCAACTTCAAAATCTGCCATGTCACTGCTAATGCCAACTCGAACTAGCCTAACTGCTTTTATTCTACTAAAGGCAACAAATTACAATTCAATTAAAACTGAAACAGCTGCCAACCATAAGTAATGCAGATATTTCTGTAGTACTTTCAAACAAGGGACTTGAGAAATAAGTAAAAAAAAGAGATAATAATAAACAATTCTAAAATTTCTTAGAGGTTGCTTGCACTTATTGCATAGGGATAATAATAAACAATTCTAAAATTTCTTAGAGGTTGCTTGCACTTATTGCATAGGGCAAGTTACAAAAGATTATGAAGTTTGGTAAAAATCGAGTTCATATAAATTCATTGATTTTGCTGCAAATAATTTTCCTATGAATAGCTTTTAATTTGTGTTTCAAGGGAGTGTGGCAATTAACAAAACATATTTATTGAGTAAACCTTCTACCCAATGATAAATTAAAATAAAAAGTGCAGTGAATCATGGTTTTTAAAAATGATAGATAAACATGAATAAAGTACAATGCAAACAATATCAAATCCCTGTATTCAACCAATTTTCCCACCTCACGTGTGAAGTATTTTCGTAATACACGAGCTAAAGCTTTTATTCACTCAAGTTTGAGGAAGTAGGTGCTGATTGAATAATGGAATCCTTCCTTTTCCCCTCAAAATATTTTACTACTGCCAAAATTTCTGAAATCATGGTATATGAACCCCCAACAAATTAATTTAAATAGGAGACAGATGTGAAAGAACCTCTTGAATAAATTCCCTTTGAGAAAAACAAATTGAAATAAAATATTTCTGGCGCATTTGATTGACATTTAAAGGATGGGCTAACATGACTCATGTAAAAGTAACAGAAGTCAAACAACTCACAGATGCTAAGCGCTCCTAAAATCTTGACAGAAGTCAAACAACCCACAGATGTTAAGCGCTCCTAAAATCTTGATAAGGAGACTTGGCTAGATTAGACCTGACATTGATGAAGAAGTGGCAGCATTGTGATGCCCTAGTGACATCAAGAAAGGGTTGTGGTCATTATAAACTACAAGATGAGACAAACCCGTTGAGTGTGAGCCCAAGGACCCACTGCAATACTCCAACCTTTCATCAGGGTTAGCAGGGATGCCGAGGTCATTGCTGCGCAGTCTCCTGCTTATCTCTTCAATCTGCAGTTGCACTGTAATGAACGGGGTTAAGATGGGCGCAAAAGCCCAAAAATATGTCAATAACATGCCTGAAAATGACAAATTAAACAAATACTTACATTTTACATCACCTACTAGCATGTGGGAGGAAAATCTTACAATAGTCAACATTAGAAGTAGTTAAAAATTGCCCTAGAAAAAATTATCAATGTCATGGCTTAGAAATCTGTGTAAAGGCAACAAAAAGAACAGCTCATTACGTGTTTTTAGCACTCATTATAGCTGCAAGAAAGGATATCTTTGGTATAATTACACATCTTCATGATTAAATAATGTAATTATGGGGAAATAAAATTTGTTGGTCATTAAATTAGGTGCACAGTAATTCATTGATGAAACTCATTAAGGGAAAATTTTTGTTTAAACAAAAGAATAAATTTAGGCTGATTATGTATTAAAGTAAAATAGAGATCTGTACAGGTATATATTGCTGAAAAATAATGAAGATTTTCAAGTGCATTGAAAATCCAGTTACCTCAAGAGGCCGATCACAAGAAAATATTTGTATTTTAATTTCAGTGGAAAGTTGGAGAAAATTAATTCAGCATTTTTTAAACAAACTTCCAAAGCATCATTGTCATACACAAGTACAATTAGTCTAATTGGAGATAGTTATCAACATTTTGGCTTGGTAGTATCTAGTATGAACCTCTCAGTATAATCAGAAAAATCATTGAAGGAATTTTACAAAGAATGAGACATTGTCAATGAACTGTAGAGTTGGTAATGCAAGTACACTGCCACTGATTGTGCATTAGCTTAATCTTCAGCAATAGATAAGGAAGAAGTAGGACAAATACACATTGCTGTTTTGCACAAATTAAATTAAATGTCAGCAAATAGATAAAATGAATAACACATCTCCACAATTAAAATAGATTTAAGAGGAGCATAAAAACTATAATAGACTAACAATTTACATTAATATTAAAATATTGCTGCACTTGAGAAAAAAAAACAGATCATTAGGTCTTTACTGAAGACTGCTGAGCATCCAGATGAGCAGCTCACTGAATGTTCTGAACCTAATTTTGAAGAAAAACCCATTTAAACAACAATATTAATTAATCAAATAAAACTGATAGATGAACAATATTACATTCAATCTACTACTGTGAGTAACATTCAACCCCTAAAAATACTCACAAAGGTAAGCCTCCTCCTGGTCTTTAGTTAAATTTGATGGGAGGACAGTGGGCATTCCAGGAATGAAAATCTTCTCCTTCTCATCACCTTGCCATCTTGATTTTCGTTTCCTCTTCCTCTCATTGCGCTCCCGATCTGCAAGATGGAGTCTCAGTAAGATATAAAATTATTCATTCCATTGTATTCTTTGACTTTAATAATAATTTCAGAGATAGCATAAAACATTGCAATGAATTTGATATATTCCTAAATTTAAAATACAATATCATCACCTCTATACAAAGGTTACTGTGAATGGGATTTCAACATTAAAAAACCATATCGCCACCTCCCAGCTATTTATATTTGTACTTGCAGAAATTCTCTAGAGGAGATCCCATGGAATCAATGCTCTAATAGCTCTATGTTTGCTCAAATTAAAAAGTCAGTTAATATTATTTAGCTTAGCAGGCTGGATGCTGGAAAAGCATATGCGAAACAACCAATCACAGTCTGGAGATGGACATGCATCCACACAAACAGCAAAACAGGGCTGGAAAAATCCTATTTTTTTCTGTAATATTGCAGGTCTATATCTTATAATTTCAGCAAGTATGAAATCTTGCAGCTCTAATGTCATAAATTTTTGTTTGATTGAAAAAAAAGCAGTTTGTTGCAAACATATCGATTCATAAAATTTCCAACTTCCACAATCTGCAGTATATATCCTACTTCAATCAGTTTAATGCTCCTGCCTCCCACCAAAATAACATGCAAAACATGAAACAAGTCAACTCAAAATATTTCCTAGAAGATTGCGCAGTTGCGATCATGTCAGAGCAGTCAGAATAAGACTGCATTATCACTTGTTCAGTTGCTGCTTAAGTGAAGACAAATGCTAGGCCTAGTCACTGTTTTTATGGTAAAATTAGAGATGCAGGTATTGCAGGATGTCATGTTCTTTTCGGCTTTGTAAATAACAAGTTCGTGGCCAAGATATGGAATTCATGGCTCAAAGAAATGGAATCACGGCTGGCGCCTGCGGCCTGGCAGTCTAGTCTGGAAAAGTCCTATTTTTGTCTGAAATATCGCGGCTCTAATATCATATAATTTCAGTAGGTATGAAATCTCGCGGCTCAGGCAAATCCATAAAACCACGGCTCGAAAAATTCAGTCGCGGCTCGCCAAGTAGATATATTCCATACTAGCTGGCAGTGGCAAACCCATGAAGACACGGCACTAAAAATCCAGTAGCGGCTACAGGCTAGCCAAATATATTATAGTATTTAATGCAGGAGTCCATGCCTGCACTCAAAAATGACAAGTTTTATCATTTATGCACTAGTATGCAGCAAGAATTCCAGCAAGATGAGGTGTTGCCTCCTATTCCAATTTCCAAATAGGTATTTTTATCAGTTTTGGAAAATTTTAATCAATATTCCAGAAAGAATATTCTGTCCAGTTGAGTTTCCTACCTTCCCAATTTGGCATTTAGAGAAAATAAATTAAAGCAACTAAAAGTTTCAAATTAGAGCTCTGTAATAAAAAATAGGCTAATTGAGATCCCAAACTCAAAGAGAATAAACATCTACCTTTACTGCTGGGTGATGATTCTCTTTCTCTTTTGTTGATGGCCAAGGCTGCAGCTGCCTTGGCTGCGGCAGCCGCTGCAGCTCCTATGCTGCATGCTTGCAAAGCCGGAGGGGACATCACGCCACCGCCATTACTGCTGCCACCGCCCGACATATAACTGGGTTTCAATAAAGAGCTCCCAGAGGATGAAACCGACTTCTGAGAAGATCCTGTCTTAGGATGAGCCTTCCCAAGAGGCGTGCTATTAGCACCACTCATTTTGAATTCAAATAATTACTAAATAATGCTTAAAAAGATCCTCGTCTGCCACAACGACAAATCAATTTTTAGAGCACTGTTAGTAAGGTCACGACTATACTTGTATGCCACGCGGGCATCTGCAATGAAAATACCGAATAAATTTGATCATTCTGGAATTTTATATATATATAATATATAAAGAGAGACAGACGTGATGTTAGAATATAGATGAAATTTAAATTTTTCCTAACGTGTTGAAATAATTTGATAAAATTGTTTGATTCTTTGGGAATCGATGATGACCTTTGGGACGAATTTTAATAACAACATTTTCATGCATAACTTTCTTGACTAAGTTGAAAGTGACGCCATTTATTCATACAACGCTCTTACGGGCGCTATTAGAGTTTTTTGCCCGTTTCGATTTTAAGTGCGTTTTCACACATAACTTTATCAAATCGACACTGATCTTGACCTACTTAACAACGAAGCTATTTACCGACATTACGGTCCTTGGAGCGTTGTCGTGATTTTTTTTTTTTTGCTCCGCTTCGTTTTCACATAGGGCACAAAACCCAAAGCAAGGTAACATTCAACATAATGGGAAATTCCCCGCAGTGCAATTTAAATAGCTAGTCTGAACACGCTACGCTTGTTATCAGGCTGCAGTCGTGCGGGATGGCTGTCGTGCAGTCGTTCGCACCCTCCTTGACAGAAATTGAGCTCAAGTAAAGGCTAGTCTTGCTTCCTTGCAACCTTGAATGGCTATTTCGAGGCGCGCGGAACTTTGTAGCGCTCTACTGTACATTCACACTTATTGTCACTGGAAAACTATCTCCTACAGGCTACAGTATTGAAGCTTCAGCAATGAGAGTTATACCATTCGATTTGCAAATAAAAGATCTAGAGATTGGTAATAGCTTTTTTTTAAAATTTCGTTAGTTTTGAAAATAATTTGAAAAAGGAAATCGCAAATTTTTTACGAAAAATGAACCTCCCCCCCCCACCCACATAAATTCAAATTTCGAAAAAAGCTGCGAGGAATCGATAGATATGGTTCTTACGCATCGAATGATATGCGTCTCAATATTGTAGCTTGAACATCCTAGGAGATAGATTTCTAGAGTTCTTTTTGGCCGTTTTCCTAGAATTTCACGTTTTCATTTTTTTTAATTCATACGAATAAAAAATTCTTAGATTTATGTTTTACATATGTCTACCAAGTTTCAAAGTGATCCGTCCGTAAATAATAGAATCCTGGTAAAGTCAAGTGCACTGGATTGTTCCAGTACAGGAAGTAAGAGGAGGATTAGAGAAATGATCACGAAAATCTACAAGAAGTATCAGCAGCAGCAACTTCAAGAATCAGCAGCAGCGACTTAAAGTCCATTGCATCTCTGAAGAAGCAGCGGCGGCTTCATATATCAGTAGCGGCGTCTTCATGCATCAGCAGCGCCGACTTTCTGCTTTGTATACCAAGTGATCAGAGACGACCAAAACCCCAGAATCCTGGTAAAGTCGTCGAACAACATTGAAGAGAAGCTAAAACATCACATCAATGAGCGAAGCAACATCAACAGCACGAGTAACGAACGAGGAACGACGTATATTTATACGCGCCCGTGAAGAAGTTCAAGATACATCGAGCGGTGACCTCGGTCATCGAAACTTGCGCAAATAATAAAGTGAAGAAGAGGCAAGAACAATCTCAACTGTCGCGACATCTCAAGAGTCGCTGGACTGAAGTTGGGTATTCTAATAATGAAATATTCATATTAGATTTAATTAATATTGTTTGTTAACCTACAGGTAATAATAATATCTGGTTCGCGATATCATGAGTATTTTGCGAGTCATGGGAGATCAGTAACGATTCCCGAATATTTAATTTCCAAATGACCATTTAACTGATAATTTTGCTTAAACGCTCAATAGACTTGTATCTATTTTTCTTGTGCGATGTTGTATTTATAACGCGTAGCAATGTTCATGTGTGAATACACTATACACATGACGAGCGTTAATAGTCAGAGACGGATTCTTTTTTTACTTCGAGTGGCAATATGTGTACTACGGTGCTTTGGGCGGCAACGTGTGTGCCTCGGTGAGCGTGCCCAAGCTCACCGGGATGAATGTTTCCAGTCGAAGTAATTAAATTACGGACTGATAAAAAGACAAAGTCTTTCATATGCAAAATAACGGTCATTGATTCATAGTAACATGAGTCGGAAAAATGAATCCTGTGAGGTTAGAGGCCGATGTTAAATTAATAATTTAGCACGATGAGTCCCTCAAACTAAGCCAATTCTCACTAATGAACTTCATGCTGTTACAGCCTTAATTACAGGACGAAAGAATTCTGATAGATATCCGGCATTAACGCCGTTGATACTAATGAATAATGAGCTGTGAATACCAGAGATTTAATAATCCGGTTATATAAAACGATGTTGATACCCTTTTTTTTTTTAGAGTATATGCTCGCTCTTCTCAAATTATAAATGCTAGCAGTAAAACACTGACGCCACAAAATATTTTTGCATATGTTCTAACCATACGGTAGCACGTAAGCNAAGCCAATTCTCACTAATGAACTTCATGCTGTTACAGCCTTAATTACAGAATTGACGAATTCTACTAGTAATACGGCATTAACGCCGTTGATGCTAATGAATAATGAGCTGTTCTTGCCAGAGATTATCATAATCCGGTTATATAAAATGATGTTGAAATCCTTCTTGGATTTATATATACTCGCTCTTTTCAAATTAGAAAATGCTAGCAGTCAACACTGACGTCATAAATGTTTGCATGTGTTCAAACCATATGGTAGCACGTAAGCACTGTTCATGTTTTAATACATGATAGGCGGTCAGAATTTGTTACTGAGAAAGTCATCAATTGACATTGATTGACTGATATGGTGATAACGTAATGTACGTCTACCAATTTATCTAGCTTAATTTGAATTTTTTTGATGTTGATGATGTGATAATTTTTTAGAGACAAACTGTGATGTTTATTGTGAATTCAGCATGGCTAAAAACGTTGCAAGCAACGGGCTGATTTTATTTTAATGTCTATGCAAGTCTCTGAATCGTGTGACGAGATCGTACACAGTATATGCGACTTAGATACAAGGTTATCAAGTTCGCTCCTGAACAAATCGTTCATTTAATTACGATCGTCATTTCTAATCACTGAAGCTTCTAATGAACTTTAAGAATGTTCATTTATTCTATTCAATTGTTGATATGTCAAAAGCGAATGATGATTTACGTAAATACGAAATCACATAAACGCTGTCATCATTTAAATTACATCAGTATTTAATTCACGAAACGTCAATAAAAACGTGACTATTTAAAAGCTCTTGCTGTACAACGTGTACGTCAAGCTATGTGCGTGATGGACGCACTGCAGACACAGGGTTCAGAGGTGAGAGCTTGGCGCCGGAGCTTGAGCTCCGTTGTTGCGTAAACAACAGCTAGGTCCAAGAGAGCCGCAGATCAAGGCGAACACACGAGCGACTTCTTGCATTTACTCACTTGTTACCCGTTCTGAGAGAAGGTGGTCACATTATTGTATCTAATGTATTAGAATTAATATATATTAATTCCATTAATGCCAACATATTAATGTGTCATGCTACTAATTTTCTCACAGGAGTAAAAGTACATAGAATCTCTGATCCTCAAAGCGAGACTATCACGTTGAAAGCAAATATTCCGTTAAATAATATTGCACGTATTCAAAATATTGCATTGTATGCAATAGAGTGCAAAGATGTTTTCATGATTCATACTGTTAAACGTTAGTTCTTTTACCGAATATAACGAGATGTAATAAATAATAGCTTGACTACTGCACGCTATTGCGCACGCAGGAAATAAGATGTCAGTAAGACTGTTATTGAGATGACTTATAATCGTGATAAATCTAATTTCACGTTGCTCAAATTTACAGCATGTAGAGCATAAAAAATTGTGTTGTATAAATTCAAGTAATCAAGTTAAGGATTTTCTGATCAATGCTGAGATACTAACTCAGTCCAAAGCTTGATTGAAGGAAACTTGTTTTGCGATCAATGAGATATAATAACATACAATTGTTATTGTCAACTTAACGACGATTTATACGCGAGATAGAATTATTTCTTGCTTAACGATTGGGGTAATATCTGTCTCTTATACACATCTAGATGTGTATAAGAGACAGACGTTCTCACGTCCACAACATTCTCACACTTTAAAACTCGAGGACCTTTTGACCTCAGTCTGTTCATAACTTGTTATCGACTACGGATTTCAATTTCAGTGTTGCGATCAACATCCGTGCGATGTATATCAACATCAGTGCGATGTTGTAGACTTTTTTTTATCGCTCATGGTCAACGTGCTAAGCTTGTTGATGGAAAACGCCTGAGTGGTAGCACTTCAAAATTGAATAATGTTCTGTGTGTCGGGATTTATGGGAAGAAACCGATAAATCATGCTTATCTGAGTTATGACGCAGATTAGATTGAGCGAGCAGCATTCATGCTCGACTGTGTAGGGTTGTTGTGGGAACGACTTACTCGCCTGAGCGATATAGTAAGTGCCTTTTCTATTATTCAACTTTTGCTTACAGCAAAGGTCTGTGTCGAGTATTATACCGAGTATTACACCGAGTATTATACCGAGTATTGTCGAGTATATATACCGATAAAATTGATGCACGTTAAATGCACCGAACACTGATTCCGGCAGGGAAATTTGTTTTGTATTAATGTGTTATTCTAATATCTAGGTAACGCTAAATAATTAATTTCCGCCCATTATTTTTTTTGTAACTTTAATGTTCGGTTGTGCAAGGTTGATAGACAAGTGTCTTTTAAAATTCTTGTATGCAATATAATGTTCTACTCTTAACTGTCTCTACCATGTTATCTACTATTGCATTATCTGTAAAAGTAATGAGTTGATGTTATAAGACATCCATGTGGTTTCAAACGGTAGATTTAATCAATTTGATTAAACTGTAACAATTATTGTACAGCTGTCTCTTATACACATCTAGATGTGTATAAGAGACAGATGCACGTTTCCCTCAGGTTCTAATCTTTAATTCATCAAGCCAACTGGAAAAATTTGTGGAAAAGAAGATGTGAATTTGAAGAATCGATTTGAGTTTCTTGGTTAAGCCAGGCTGTCGGCGTCGAATGGCTCACAAGTTTAACGCGTTATATGACAAGACTTCAAGGCCTCATTGCAAATATATGTATGTATTCCTCGGATTCAGTTAAATTTGTGCTGTATAATGAAGTGTCATTATAGGTTAATTACTGGAGTTGAGCATCATTGTTAATTCGTTGTCTTGAGATCACAGTTTATTGTTAATTGTAATTTTGTAACTTGTTATGATTACAATACCGTGTAATAATTGTTTATTTCTATGAATCCGTATTTATCTTTGTTATTCTGAAATTATCTGAGCTCATCTTTAATTTTCTTTATTTTTCTTAACGTATTTGTATCAATTCTTAGTNAACCGGCATTGAACTTCTATTTAATATTAAGTTACTACTATGATGTCCGTTGTCATATGTAAACTCTAGTAACTGAGCCTTTTTCTTAAAAATTAGGTTTGAAATTAATGCCAAATTAATTAATGCCTAATCTAAGCACTGATGTTTAACGACGTTCAGTCTCATTGTAATTAACAATTCCGATCATTGTTAAGAAATTTGTACACATGACACTGATGCGTTGACCCATGTATTAGCTTTGCTTTATATTAATGAAGCGAGGACGCTTCTAACCGCGATGGGGGGACGTGTCAGGTTGTGATGTCATTACTGACTATTACGTCACCTTCTGTGACGTCACTACTCGTGGGTCACCGCGTATATAAGCTGAGAAAGCGCACTGTTAGTCAGTCCCAGCAGAGTCTCAGTCTTAGGCAGACAGCCTTCAGCTGCAGTCATGCAGACTCCGGCACTCAGACCAATATGTAGTGTCGTTAACTCTATCTCCCAATCTACTGCACATACTGTGCCTGATCCTGTAACTTCTATCGAGTGTATCCCATGAACCTTTCTTCAATACTTAAGCTTAGACACACGACTTGTTATTTATCCTTCCCTGGCCGATGAGTATTTAATCTGTTATTCGGACAATTTATAAATGAACCAAAACCCCTCAGGTCTATCTACGTCTAATTAGTAGATCAGACAGATCCATTCAAGGTTTTGCCTGTCAACCTCAGAACAGTGTCCCTTATAAAGTTTGACATTACTATCACACATTACTAGCCAAAACGGTTAGTCATTAACAGAGAAAATTTGAGCATGAATTTATGATCCAAAGCAGATTACGTTAAAAATATATAAATTTAACTCTCTGGCAAGCATTTATTTCAATGTTAAAATTAACGACACAAAATTGGCAGCCAAACTAACATTCGTAATTAGAGTGCACGCGGTGACTGATAACGCTGTAAGTTGATCAAGTAGTAAGCGCGTAATGAATGTTTCGTCATGACAAATGCTGAGAGCGGGTTAACAACAACAAACTTTTCTTCCTCAGACGGTACCGTCGACATATCTTCCACGAGATTTGTCGGCTCATGGTTTACCTGATTTAAAACGCGGCGTTTAAAAATTTTAAATCAGGAATTTCATCAACAACATCGCAGTTTCATGTAAACTATTAAAATAAAGATGGTGCATTTCAGGATTTTGCAATACCTAAATAGACGAAGAAAATTGTTCAAAATTCATGGTTTTGAAGAAGCAGGTTAACAAATAAAAAAAAAAAACAAATACAAAAAAATTATGTAAATGCTTTAGCGGAATAATTGAGAAATATCTACGCCAGGGTGTCTCAAGAAATGCAGTCAACAAGATAAGAGGAGCTGAACTTGGGACTTCAAACTGACTTGAGTATGGGCCCCCTCCCCCCGCGGCCCCCCTTGCGGGGCCCTATGCTTTCTCCCGCATCCCGCCTCCCCCGGACCAAGTGACGCTCTATTCACTAAACGCTGACATCGAGGCCATGAGAGCTGAACAGGTTATCACCTTCATCCGAGGTCAGGCATGCATGCTGTACCACAGCTGGGCGGGAGGAGTGAATGCAGCTTACAAGCTGCTCGGGCTGCGTTCCGACGAGTTAACAACTTAACATTGTTTCCCGCAAGAAATTTTGTCTAATAATATGCTTAATTGAATATTGAGGAACGAGTTCGCAGGTTAGTTATTACCATTGACCAATAACGTTATAATAGGCATATAAACTCTAAGCATCAAGTAGTAGAACAATAGATAAAGCATGAATAATAAAAGATAAAAAAGTCCACTTAACCAAGCGTCTCATTTAACGGCAGCAAAACTAGGCACCAAAATATCTGCACAAATAATGTAACAGTTATCACTGAAATATTTCGGGAATTGACGTTTTAAAAGGTGCACTCTTGCTCTTACTACACTCATTACTAGAATATGGTGAAATAACGTTTAAAAAGGTGAATTATTATCCGTCACATGACGCTTCGCGCGAGTCGCATTAGAGACTAACCGATACACGACTCCAACTTATATCCACCATCCATTACGGCGCCTCAATGCACACTGCAGCTGCACAGGCTGTTAGTTGTGACTTGTGAACTGAGTCCGGGACTGGGAGGAGGTGGAAATGAGTATTTAACACACAGCGCCACATTATTGCAACCAATTGCATGTTATAATGTATAGTAAAAAACATTTTTATGCTTGATATATATGTTAGTCTCATAAGATAATATCACTGTTTCTCATGATATCACCCAAATTGAGATAATTAGTAAAATTGTACTATTAATATTCCTAATTTGACGAGTACATAACTGAGCCGCCACCCTGCGTACATCTGAAGGCCCGTTTACACTAGTGGCAACGACATGCGCTTTGAGTCGTTTGCTGCAGTGCCTCACCGCGCACAACCGTTTACACTACTTATGTACTCGGTTGTTTGAGACCGCGCGCTTTGAACACTAGTTGCCACCTAGACGTCAATGACGATGGATGTCACCGAATTTGAGCTGTGGGCCATTGTTCTCGGGTGTGTTGCGGTCCGTCATTCTGCGCACTATGCCATTTGTAAACGAGAACTCAGCATAGGCATCATAATTAGAGAAGTAGCACATTCAAAAACATACAGTTTATAAAAATATAGTCTATTCTTAAATAAAAAGCTCCAATATTCGTACCGATATTACATCATCCTTTGAAATCGCTAAACGGTAATGCATAAATTGTCAGGAGTTCTAAAATCACATAAACTAAGCACGTCATGTAAAAATAACTTACTTCATTTGTATTTCGATTTTTGGACTCCTTTGACCGAACACTCCATAGACATTCATGTTCTCTATAAAGATCAATTAGGCTCTCTACTAGAGAGTGACTCCAACGAGAGTGATGTTAGTCGACATTTGGTGTGCCGGACCAGCGTACACAATCAACCTTACTAGACTACAGACATCTATCTACTAAGAATTTAAAAAAAAGAATAGTCCACAAAAATTCATATCTTTATAGAAAACGTTTTGGAGACCAGCTCCATAGTCAGTTCGTAGAATCTAGAATCATAAATTAATACATTAAAACCATAGAACGAATTGAATTTCTTTAATTGATCAATTTAGATTTTCAATTTGATTTAAAATTTTAATTCAATTTAAATTCTTAGTTAATTTGCGATTTAAGCATACAAGTGATATCAATTCTTTAATAGCTATCTACTAAGCGCCGCGCTTGTGTTGCATGAGACATGGCCCCTGTCAATCGCTAGCTCGTCAATCGGTCAAGAAGCGCATGCAGAGGCTGCAAAGCGCCTCTGCATGCGCTTTGAGGCACTTGACTCTCGTGTGTTGCCCCTAGTGTAAACGGGCCTTGAGACTGCGTACAGTCTTGATAGACTGCGATAACAAACGAATGAGAAATTCTGAGGACGATACGTGTAAATGTAATTTATAGATTTGCAAGCATAAACCAATAAATCAATGGAAAATGCAAACACATTTTTGATGCTCTTCAAGGCCAAGTCGCTACATACTCCAAGTCTGGAATACATGATGATCAATGAATGAAATTTCTTCAACAGATAAAAGTGGCTCATTTCACATCAGAGTTATGTAAACGCTGAAGAGTAGGCCTGGTGTGGCCTGCCGCCGATTCTTGTAATTTTCGTGACTAGTTCACAGGAGATCTAAAAACAGGTCCTTTGACCGGATCATTTAAAAACTGATGATAGTTTGAAATAGCTACAAGACTTCCACCGGGTTCGATATGGTGTTAGGCATTTCAAGCAGAACATATATTTCTCCATAGCTTAATCTAGTCTCTTTTCGAACGCGTTCGTACTCAGAGTCAACGAGGTAATCAGGGAGGCTGTTCCACATGTCGGTGATTCGAAGCGAGAAGTTTGTCGCGTGGATGAGTTGTAACGCAGTTTTTTAGATTATAGTCGTGGCCCCTCGTGTTGGTACTTGTTTAAAATTCTAGTAAACCTTCTGGGACTTTGTATGAACCATGAGTATACTTGTATACTCCAATGAGGTCACTACACAGAAGCCGATAACAGAGGCTTGGAACCTTCATAATCTTTAATCTTTATTCGTAAAACTTGCCCTTCTGAAGTACTTTACACTAGTCGGCATTAAAACTTTTGTGTGCCTTAAACCTTAACTGTATTGTAAACTTTTGTGTCATCGGCATTCATAGAGCACACGCGCTTGGCATTCATGGAGCACTTCTGGCAGATCTTTTATAAAAGCAACGAACAAATCAGGCCCAATGACGCTTCCTTGTGGCACTCCACTGCGTACTGTTGCCCAGTCTGATACGGTTCCGTTAATACTGACACGTTGTCGTCAACCTACTACTACAACTACTACTAGAAGTAGATAGAAAAATAAATAGGAGGCCTTGACTGATAACGTATAAGATGGTGATAAGGCATGCACGTGTAAGTCAGTTATTTATTCCTACTGTCGGGCGGGCGACCAATGTACCCAATTCTGCATGATGCATACTGATTTGACGGACGTGAGGTTAAACTTGCACTCAGAAGGACGTGAGGCCAAACAAACGCTGTCATGTATACGCACAACAAGTAGCTCAGTCGTGTATAATCACACGGCCGTGCGTTTGAATTGTCAGAATTCAGTTCAGTAATCTTCTGTAGTTGTATAATTCAAATACGATAACTATCCATTCCGCAATTATGCACAAGTTTCAAGCTATATGCATTTATCTGTTTAGGGAATCCTAACTAACTTGACCTTTCTGAAGGTAATTTTACAGAAATTTGCGTTCCGTACTGAGGGAGCGCAGCCGTAGGCCACAAATTTTACTCTTAAATAAGTCCTGGAGCTAACACCCAGCCTCACCATGCATTAACTTTACTCTGCCTCTGAACTAGAAGCCGCAGACTACGCGTGAACTCCGTAATCCAGACAAGCGACACATTGCCGAAAGATAATAGCGCCGTAGCTCTTCAGCCAATGCTTAAGCATGCTCGCTCATAAGAAGACAGTTCCCCATCCGGCTGTACCTACCCCAGCCTAACCTATTCACGCTGTCCCGGCTCACAATCTTCTTGCAGCCAATGACTGGCGCTACCCGCACACTTGGACGGCCTTTCTACCTTCTTGCAGCCAATGAGGTTAGGTTAGGTCCGCTCAGGTTTGTTTTGGGTGGAGAAAAGTTGCAGCTTGTATAGGTTAGGCCAGAGGAGGTTTGGCCAGATGCAGTATGGCCATGTTTACCTTTGGCAAGCTTATTTAGTGGCTGTGGACATCCGGCGCCATGGCTTTGAGCACTTGACTTCATAGGACTCTACTTGACTTCATGCACTCTAGCGTTCCTACCTATAGAAAATAATATGAAATAAGTGTGAAGTTTGGCAAAGATGGCCTCCGGCATGCGCCACCCGTACTAGCATGACTGGAGTAGAAGTTAATTCTGTGGTGATCTTGAACATTTGGCGAAACGACCAATAACCTGAGTCAGAATTTTTATTCTTCGTTATTTATTTAAAGCTTATTATATTTAAGTTTTATTCTTCGTTAAAATATTTTAAACTGCTATCTGGAGATATTTTTTTATTGTGGGCACTAAAATTTGTAGGTGAACTTTACTTCACCGCGCTGTCATCACGGCATCATTATGACGTAATCGTCTTTGATCAAATGAACCACTCACATAAAGGCTCTTCTATGTCTTCGAAAAGTATTTCGTTAATCGTGTGCAGAATCATAATGAACGCTATTGGTTTCAGAATAAAAATTATCTCTAATGCTGCCCTCAAGTCATTCGTCATTTGGCATGCAACATGTGAATCCAAAAACCCTTTATATTCCTGTTCACGATGAGCTCAATTGGAAAAATGTACCTTCAAAAATCAACTGTAGATTACAAGCGGAAAATGACCACGTAAATGAAATAAACTCAAGGTTTACTGTCAATTAAAAACAAAAGTAAGAAAGGATTATCCTAAGAATAAGACTTGCGAGAATAAAAAGCTACTGGGCACATGCTACTCATATAAAATAAAATGAAGCTGCAACGTAAGGCGGTTACATGAAAAGCAGCAGTGGCTCTGTCCTTGCCTTAACTTAAAATAGAATTGCAACGAAAGACAGGTGCATGGAAAGCTGCCGAGCGCATGCATAAGCCAGTCCTCTACCTTCCTCTAGCCAGTCCTCTAATATTGCATGGAAATATTGCATCCAGTCCTCTAATATCCAGTCCTCTAAGCCAGTCATCTACCTTCAATAATATTGCATGGAAAATAAATTTCATAGAAGCTGCAGAGAGCTTTTGGCACTTTCTTACCTTAAAGAAAATTGCAGTCAAAAGTAAGTCATTCATGAAATTGTCTACGCATCAGTAGATCAGATAGTTCAAAGAAAGCCTAAACTTGGATCAAATTTTTTGACCGTATTCATTAAGTTATTGAAATGTGAAATAAAAATATGAGAGAAATAATATTAACCTTCTACCGCGAGCTTAAGCTGATGGAATTTTATAGAACTACATAAAAAAAACATCATTCATCAACAAAAAAAACTAACATCACTCCAAAATAGTCTAGCAACAAAGAGGAAGATCACTCAATTAACAGCTTTAACGCTGTAAGCGCCATTCAGTCAATACTCTATCTACCAACCAAACACAATGTAAAATGTTAAGCAATTAAGACTCAACCACAATTTAAAACCCCGATGCATGCACCCAGAACCCAACCCAAAGGCACAAAAACTACCTAAGGGAAAACACAGTCCTGAAAAACATATGAATCTACGCCCAATTTGTCAACTAAACGTTTGGTGGCGAATGGAAGCGAGTGGCGACTTTAAATGCGAATCAGCGTTACTTGAGTCTCTCTTCAAAAATTAAAAAAATACTGACCGAAATTACCAACATAAAAACAAGAACATAAAACGCAATAATAAAAACCGTCAAAAAAGCATTAATAACAACATGTCAAACACAACTACGTTAAAACGAAACGCACATAGAATATTTTCACGGCAATTTACGTGAACACAGAGGTGAGGTAACGCTTGTAGAGTTCTACGTTAACGCCGGTGAGCAGAGACGCGGGGATCGAGTACGGAATCTCCTGCCTGCGGTCCAGCACCATCATGCCACGTGTGTGGCTACCCTGTAACAGCCGATCATTATTAGCAATCTCTTGTAAATAAGCATGTTTGTAAAATTTTTATTCTTATCATAACAGCCGATCATTGTTACCAGTCTCTTATCATAACAGCCGATCATTGTTACCAATCCCTTATCATAACAGCCGATCATTGTTACCAATCTCTAGTAAACAGGCGTGTATGTTCAATTTTTATTCTTATCATTACAGCCGATCATTATTACCAATCTGTAGTAAACAGGCGTGTATGTTCAATTTTTATTCTTATCATAACAGCCATCATTATTACCATTCTCTAGTAAAAAGGCATGTATGTTCAAGTTTTGTTCTTATAATTTATACAATTTAGATCGAAAAGGCATAGACATTCAATCGAAACGGTTAGTTGGCTCAATTAACGCCACTAGCTGGTTAGATCCAAGACCATTTACTAGCTAGATGATCTGCTCTCTAGATCTACACAATTCACAAGCTCTATCAAAAACATTTCGTGGTTGAATCAACTTCAGATAATTGCAAGATCAATAAGATTTGCTAGCTAGATTCATAAAGATTTCCCATGAATATAATAAAAACAATGCCTTCCTCAGATCAAAATAAATGTAGGTAGGATAAAGACCTGCAGCTCGACAGTCACGTTGCAGTCTAGGGTGGCCGTGCTCAGAGGCTTGTACGAGTGCCGGTCTGTGCAAGCAAGAAATAAACAAGTAATATCAGTAGCCAATAACAATAAAAGTCTAAATTAAAAGCGGCGCAGCACCATTATATTCTCAGCCTAAAAAAATACACAAAAATAATCTTTCCGCTCATCCGCTCCGTAATTGGACATTCTTTTAACGTTTTATAGTGACATTTAAAATAAAAATAATGCATTTACAAGAGAAATATCAAAGATGATCTTACATGACATCTTATTGTTAGTAAAGTTTAAGTTTCTTCAATTTTTAACTGAACCTATAGTTGAAAACTCAACTCAATCATAACTTCATCACAAAGAAAGAGAGAGTCATTTCATCGCGTAGATTTTGCTTTGTTCAAAAAATATAACTCAGTACTCACTGCAGTGAGTGACAGAGAGCTAATTTTCTCAAAATCGACGAAAACGTGAAGTCACGGACAGACGGACGGACCTACGGACGGACGGATGGACATGACGAGCACAATAGCGCATTTTTTCAAAATGAGAAAATGCGCTTAAGAGAAAATAAGAAAACTAATTTATTCGTCACCCTGAAGAGGCAAGAATGCGTCGCCGACGAGGGTGTCGATGAGGCGGGCGGTGGCCAGTTCATCAAAGGTCGCCCACTGTCGGTACTCTCCCTCCGTGGGGCAGCCCTTCTGCGCCAGGTTCAGGAGCTTCGCCTGGGGCGTGTCGTGGCGCCCATATTCTTCACGAAGGCTCTGTGTAAAAGCAAGAGTGAATAAATATAAAAAAATCGATTTAAGAAAGCCGAGTTACTTGCATGGTATAATGTTAGTTTGTTTCAAACGTTCAGTCCCTAAATAGAGATTATATTTCCACAAGGAATTTATTATCGGCTGAGAATACATAAAGAATTACTGATGATATCAGGACCAGATTAACGAAATAAGTTAACGATTATATTACGACGAGAGATCACAGGACCATTCAGCTGAGGTAACCATGACACAAGTCTCACCCTAAACCGTTGTCAGGCGCTACTATATTAAGCGCCACCTGAGGACAGGGATTCATTGACTAAGTGCGTGAGGGAAAGGTCATCTGTCTAGAGAACTTGTCTTGAAACGGGGTGGTAATACATGAGTGATACGATGCAGGTATAGTATAGGGTAAGACGTCGACCGTTAGATCGGAGTAGCTTGAACGCTAGTTACATTGCGGCGTGCGTTCTCGTCAGCTACTGGGGGGCTTGTCGTAGGGTACGCACACAGTGAAAGCAGGTTTGCCCGTGCGGGCAACCTGCTCCAACCTGCCACAAGAATGAACATAGGATAATAATGTAAGTGTTCACAGTGAAAACCTGTACGAATAGGCTTCTGTATTCTATGATTTCAGGCGCCAGCATGAGCAGGTAACCAGCACGCTGGCAACCTGCTCTCACTGTGTACGTACCGGCCCTTAGGTTCCCAGCCCTTTCATAGAATCACGGCTTCCGCTCACAACTGAAGGCTTGATCGCGTGATATATCACGTGATGTTAGGTCTAGTACTTAGGTCAGGTCTACTACTTGGGTCAGGTCTAGTACTTAGGTCAGGTCTAGTACTTAGGTCAGGTCTAGTACTTAGGTCAGGTCTATTACTTAGGTCAGCTCTAGTACTTTTCCATCAATCTTTACCACGTCTAGTGAACATCACGTCTCAATTATAACGAATAGAATGAGACGCCTGATTGACACCAGACACTGTGGTAAACACTGAGACTTTCTCGCCTTTAAAATTCTCAAACGCAGCAAAAAGTAGATCGGACTGGCGACCTTCTTCTTGCTGAGAATATAGAACAAATTAGTGCTGGTTTAATATCAAAAGGGACTTACGAACGGGAAGTTGACGGCCTGGATGCAAGTCTCCAGCGGCGTTATGAAAACTGGACACAGACTCCCTTCACCGTCTGTAAACGTGGACGTGTCGGACGGCAGTCCACAGCTACTGAGGACGTTCTGCGCCGCCTCCGCATCGAATAAGAAGTTAAACTCGCCACATGTGGATTTGTTGCCACGTCCTCAGGAGAAAGAAACAATCGACTTGCCATTTGAATGTGGATGTATTAATCGTCGCCAATTTATATCCAAAGAAATTGAAACGATAATTACAAGCAGTAGACACAGGATTGATATTTTTTCGACGATTGCTAAAAGCGTCTTTAATGGCATACTGATTGGAAATAGTTGGTAACGAGACTTGCAGCAAGTATGCTAATAGTTGAAGGCGACAGATTACTAAAAAGAAGTATTGATGAAGATGAAGGCTACCGGTAATTACTTTTCCTCTTATATATAAAATAGAACATATTATTTATATGTAAAGTGAAATTACTTTTAATATCAAATTAAGTACTAAATACTTTCATGATCACTTTATTTTTATTTAACAGAAGCGTGAAATGAAATGGAACATATAGAAATCAAGTAAAATCAAAGGACCACTAAATACAATTTGTATAATAACGTCTATAACACAGTAAAATATTAAATTTGTTTAGTCTTGCGTGGTCCCACATAGCAGACCAGAGGTTTGTATTAAATAAAGTTAGCAGACCTGTGGTGTTGCCGCCCATGATGTGTAGACTGGCAAGTCTGTACAGCAGACGAGGCTCCAGCATCTTGGCTACGGCCACGTTCGTCAGAGGCCCGATAGCCAGCAAATGCACTGAACCTGCAACATGTAACGAACAAATAGGGATAATAAATGGCGAAGACTGATAAAATGAATGAAGATGAATTGAGAGGAATAATAATAACTGATTCAAGCCGCATTATTCCACGAGAAAAAAACGTCTCATAATTTTCATTGCTAAGTAAGTAATGATCCCGTAACCATTTATCTGGAAAGACTGGATACCAAGTATTGTAACTCTAAAACATTCAGAGGCGCATTCAAAAACATTTACATTTATAGAAAATTAGTTTTAGATGGCAGAATTTGTTGATTTATACGCGTGCGATTAATGACCAGAGAATTCGTTGATTTAAATTATCAAAGAGTCGGACAATTGCAATTCTTCAGATGACGTTGGTAGATCGAAAGGCATATATCAGGAAGTAGTTTTAGTAGATACCTTTCAATACCAACGTCATCTGAAGAATTGTCCGACTCTTTGATAATTTATAGAAAAGTAGCAACGTGAGCTTATCGGATGCGAGACACAGCATAGCCAATGGCGAAGTTTATCTACTTGATGCAGAAGTCCAAATTCAGCAAAATGAAAAGGCTTGCTAGCACAAAATTATCTATAAGATGTAAAATTATATAACATATAAATATTAATCACCGTTCATACGAGATGGCGGTTGCGGTGGTTCGCAACATGACCTGGGAACGTGTTTGTTTTCACATGTGCGTAAACGGTACTAAGTGGTTTGGGTTTCCACATAGAGTAAATGATCAAGTGGGTAGGGTACGTGGCGTTTACTGAGGAGGTCTGGGTTCAATTTCCAGCATTGGAGGATGACTTGAAGGCAGAGCACCAGCCTAGCCATGAAGAGTGCCATCGAGAACTCGTCACATGACCAAAACATCAGAGGGCTGATCATTTCAACGAGATCGCCGCAATGTTCTACAGAAATGCTGCTCAAAGTGCGGGGAGCGATGGTTGCGAGTGAGGTGTTGAAGTATACATAAATTTAATATAACAATTGTGTTTGGGGAGTGCCAGGGGAAAGATGGAGTTGGATAATTTTTAGCGCATTTTCTCATTTATGGAAAAAATGCGCTATTGTGCTCGCCATGTCCGTCCGTCTGTCTGTCTGTTCGTCCGTGACCACGTTTTCGTTGACGAGAAAATGCGCTCTCTGTCACACACTGCAGTGAGTACTGAGTTATATTTTTTCTCTTAGTCCCTTTTTCCTAGAGGTGGAGCTCGCACAAACTGTTTTAAAGAATAAGAAGCACTGATACATCAGGCTTCTTCCAACAGCTACATCAAGTCCAACAGCTATCTCAATCAATCGTCAGTTATGGAAAGATCGGGTTCCAAAGGCCGGATCCCTTGTGAATCAAGTCACGAGAAGTACAAGAATCTGCAACAGGCCATGGGCCTATTTCTTCAGTGCCGACACTTCTATTTCTATTCTATACACACACTCACCCGGGAACGCATTAACCTCTTCAACAATTTTGAGGGCGGCCGGCATGGGATGAAGGTGTGTGTTGAGATCGGGATGGGGAAGATTGGTGTCCCCAAAGCCGTCCTTGCCGTGGTACGGCTGAGCGGACTGTTCTCCGTACGGCTGTACTAAAGGTGTACTGCAACCGCTGTGCACAGCGACCTATGTACGAACAATGCACAATGTGATCCACACGCACAGGCAGATTGAGCAGTTGCTGCAATAGTACTTATAATATATAATATAACTGATAATAACTGATGATCAAATAAGGAAGAATTTAATTGATGATAAAATAACTATAAACTATAACCTCCAGAAAATGTCTTAATTAACTTTCAAATGATTTCAACATATGCATCAATAAATGCCTTTTTGCCTTGATAACCAAATTTTAAATAGGAATTTAATTCCAAGTCCTTTAACCTAAGCGGAGAATTTAAAACAACTGTCAATGTTCTAAAACTATAAACATGCAGTCAAAGCATGATGTTTATAGTTTGAGAGTTTCATTTGGAATGGATGATTACAGTTTCACATCTTAATTGTTTCTTTACTAATATCTCCAAAACACACTGCATCAGCCGCAAGACGTTTTTGTCGAAGTCGCCTGTTATACTGGAAAAATTTCGCGATCTTTACGTTACCCTAAAATTACACGTAAAACGTCGTAAAAGACGTTTTTCTTGACGTCGTATGTAACGCCGCGTAGATTTCATGAATTTCAGGTTGAACCAATATTCAATATATACTGTATATAAGTGGGTAAGTGGGACATTAATCCTATTTAAGCACCAGACCTGGCCGAGCATGTCAACGCAGTGCAGAAGCCGCAACACGTTCTTGTTGACGTTGTGCAGAGCTGTGTTGCCGTGCACGGTCGTTATGGCTGACATGTGCAGAAGGCTTCTTTTGTTGGCTGACAACAACATCAAGATGGCGGCCGCATCATCGATACCTGCATCGGTATCGATGATCACCCGAGCAAGTTTGCTAGAAGTCATTGCTTTTAAATAATGCAAATTATAATAACTAGAGCTACCGGCAGAATTTAAGAGATGTGCTGGACGAGGTATCCGTAAAGGAAGAAAATAAAAGTGAAAGAAATCAAAATTTGAAGGGTTAAATTTATACAGCATACAATTCACTGCACTGGCAGTTCCTTTAGTCTCTCTTAAAGATCATAAAAAAATATGGAGCTTAACTACCTCAGCATCTTTCTTTGGGACCAAGTGAAGATATAGTCAGACGTATGATTTGTATACAAGACAGAGGCACAACAGGAAGCTCTGCGTGACGTAAAAGAGATTACATAGAAAGAGGAATATCAGAAAGTTCGATATATTCCATAACCGGAACACCAAATTCGTTTTGTATTAAATACGGATTTGCATTGTATTAACTTAGTGGGACGTAGCAGGTCAAGATAAATCAAAATCTATATTAAATAGGTGCAAGCGCGGCGTGTTGAACAGGCACAGTGGATACGATGGCTGGAGCTTGCAGCGCAGAAAAAAAAATGGCCTTCGGAAGCATGATGTGTGATGCAGAGAAAATTTCGTGCAGTTCGTATAGTGCTATAACTATAGTAGATATAGTTCCAAAACTATTACAAAAGGCACTGCACCACCGACTGCACCGCGGCCCCACTGCACCACCGACTGCGTCGCGGCTCCACTGCACCACCGACTGCGTCGCGGCTCCACTGCACCACCGACTGCGTCGCGGCTCCACTGCACCACCGACTGCGTCGTGGCTCCACTGCACCACCGACTGCGTCGTGGCCCCACTGCACCACCGACTGCGTCGCGGCTCCACTGCACCGCATCGTCCAGGACCGGCGCAGTTGGTATAACGCAGTCTAGATGCCTTCTGCTTCGCCCGCTAGAGCATCAGATGACCCATTACGAGAGTGGATGGAATACGTCAAATTGAAGTATGGCTTTGGGCTGTTGTCCCTAAACGAACGCGAGTGAATATAACCTGAAAGGATCTTAACCGTCTACCGCCGTACGTCACTCTCCAAGAACACAACTTTCAACTTAAATTATACGTAAAGTTCTGAGTGGTGCAACCAGAGGACGTTTGTACGCAACAGAGAACATTTTAAAGTTGTCGAACGTGGTGGCAACCATCAGTCAAGTCATTTTGCGCTCACTAGAACGGATCCTTTTTGGGTAGTAGGCTTGTGACAAAATTGCTCCGGTTACTCATGCCAGGCGGTAGAGGGTTAAGGTGAACTCAGTGCCCCAGGGAGTGCCAGTTCCCTTCGACGCATTTAGGCGCCTCCTTGAGGGTTCATAAGGTGAAAATTACCTTTTTGTCTACGGATACATTAATATCCGTCAATGCTATTCGTACCTATAGGCCTGATAATAAGAGTTACTAGTTAAAACCATTACAATTGTACCTCAAATTAGAACAATTATGTACAGTAATATGAGAGCACGAGTTGATACTATCGATGTTTCGTTTTATTTCAAGTTTATTTCGAGTATAATTTTCCAGGTCATACGGATAAGTTGAATAGGACAATCACACACAGAGCGAAAGAAATCGGATTCCAAGGCCAAAATATTTCTCAAACAGGTAAATTTGATCAATCTTATCAGTGTTTAGCTTCAACGTCTAAAAACGGCCCGTTGGCGCAAAAAATTCAGACGCGAGAAACATTAAATAATGTGACATTGAATCATACCGGACCAAAGCGAAGTCAATACATAACAAAGCTTAGGTACACGCAGTGGCATAGGTACACGTAGCGGCTCAAATACATGTAACAGCCAAGTACACTAAGTACACGTAGCGGCCAATTTTTGGTCTGTGATTGGTAGGATTAGCTTTAAAAGCTTTCCGTAAATTAACTGACAGAATTGCGAACTCGTAATTTTTTTATATTAATGAATAAGGGTAATAATAATCACGATATAGGACGAGGTCTGTATGAATTTGAACTATGAGAGCAAAAAAATTTCAAAAGTATAGGTAGTCTTAGAAATGGAACACAATATAACTTCCTTCAATTCAAAATAAAGTCAGAACGGGCAATAGATAGAATATATTGTCATGAGAGACGCATTCTTTCTTCCACGGAATTAAAAGTATGAACGTTGAATCATATCGGTACAAGAAATTTGAGAGATGTAAACATTCTACGTTAAAAAGTTTGACAACATTAAAAATTTAGATTTGAATCGTAAAATATCGGCCTTAAACATGATTCTAACCGCTTGATGGAAAGACTAAATCTCAGGCTGAACTAAGTGCAAAAAAAATCATCATTTGCCCTCGACCAGATTAAAAAGAAACGGTTTTCTAAAAGATTTAAAATAAAGACATTTTTCCGTAGTAAACGACCAAGGAGAGCTCAGTTCCTGCCAGGTTATAGTCTTCCTTCAGAAGAGACACTAAACTAGAAAAAACAGTCAAAATGAGACTGATTCAGCCATGGTTTTTCGACGTTTGATTTAAGACTTAGAGGCAACATTAAAATAAAAACTTCATATTTGAAACTGAAAATCACGAGTAGAGAAGCACTGAAACTCGTGAAACGCTCAGCGAAAACTAATAGCAAAGCAATAAAATTGCTTCACTTATCAAGACAAGATACACGGACAAGAATAGTTGTCAATACTAAACTTGTGGCGATTATACAGTGGTCGATTTCAAAGCACCATCGCAGAACAAGCTATAGGTAACGTAGGTAAAGTTCAACTATAACTAGAACTCGGAGAAAGTTTTCAAATAGAGCTGCTGTCTTGACAGAAAATAAAGTAAAAGACAGAAATTTCTGTCTGTTCAAGTGATGTTTGTAATGTGATCAGGTACTGAGGTATCAATAAAGATCTTGAGCAATCATCGCTTCAACAAGGCAGCAGTTATTACTAAAACTCATAGCAAGGAGGCTCACAATTATTTCGGATTCAGAAAGAGTTGAGGATTGTTTTCATCTCTTAGACTCGACTTTCAATTAAGTACCCAGTAAAAATATACTCCAGCGAAGCTAGTAGTTTTCAGATATGACTCATATGAATTCCTCTAGATTTAGTCTTATTAAGAAAGCGTTTCCAGATTTTTTTGCAAAAAGTTGCTTTTTAGAAATTCAGTTTGGATAAACAAAAATGCGTTACTACTTCTTCCCTTTCTTGGGCTTTTCTTTAAGCCAAGTGTAGAGCTGCTTGGAAGTGATGGTCACTCCGTACTGCGTCTGGATAAACTTCAGGACGAAAGAAACTCTGGTTGCCTCGTTCTGAACTTCACTGAGGCTGCTGAACAACTTCAGCACCGTGCTCTTCTGTTCAGTCTCCGGCAAGTTGAAGTCAGTCACTTCACGCTGAATTGTGCGTCCTTTGCGCTCGATCCACTGGTACAGGAGTTTGGACGACAGGTCGCGGTCATACTGAAGGAGCGCGTACCTGAAATTGAGCAGGACGAGAATCAATACCAAAATATAGTGTCATTTTATTCAGCATTTAGTAGGCAAGCAATAATGACATGCAGAAAACTTGAAAAATGGTTTTAAAGTTATGAAAAGCTAAAAATAATTTTGTTCAGAAGCGAACAAAACATAAACGTTTAATTCAAAGATATTTGCAGTTATTTATCTTTAGCATATGTTACATGCGGATAGAAGTGTAAGATTGATAGACCTAACAGGAAATAAACGTGAATGCAAACAATTTGTCATTACAAACTCGTACTTGCAGTTCGAGGAGAAAAATTGATCTAGAAGATAAAAAAATACAAACGGGAATCCTGCATCACAAGCGCACGGTTTTAATCACTAGATCTTCCTCAACCTCAACTGACAACATGTCAATTCTATTGTCTATCAAAATGGAGCTAAGAATATTCAATTAAGAGCTCTGTGAGGGGTATATTTTTGTCTGACTTTTCGGTGATAACTCGCCTTCAAGTCAAGCAGAATGCTTGCGTTTAGTTTTGTATCGTTTAGTGTCTTACTTGTATCATCAGGATCAGAATGCGACCGCCTGGTAGCGTTGCTAAGTGTCTTACTTGCACGAGAGTGCCACTCTAGACGTCTCTGAGTGCTGAGGGTTGAGTCTCTTAGTCTCTAGACGTCTCTGCTTAGCGTTGCTAAGTGTCTTACTTGCAAGAGAGCGCCACTCTAGACGTCTCTGAGTGCTGAGGGTTGAGTCTCTTTGAGTCTCTAGACGTCTCTGCTTAGCGTTGCTAAGTGTCTTACTTGCAAGAGAGCGCCACTCTAGACGTCTCCGAGTGCTGAGGGTTGAGATTGTCAAAGAAGTGCAGCATGTGATCCTGGTCTGCCTGAGGCCATTCATTGGCGAGGCTCTTGCGTGCTGACGCCACCATACTCTTCCGACCACGGGGCTTCTTGGCCGCGTCGGGGGCGCTGTACAATATATAAGCAAGGTTTATTCTTTAATTGAACATTGATGAATAGAGTTATGATGCATTTATTCTATAGTTCCATGTTATAATTATCATTGTAACATGGGATTTGTAACTGTAAAGTATCTTGTCAGAACAGGTAGTAATGCCAAGAATAGACAAAAAACTTGTCTGGTAAAGATTGTTGTTTGTGCAGAGCACGAACTAATAAGTTTTATGTGAGCCACAAATATAAGTTTATGTTTCGGAAAAGGTGCTCATGCAAGATTGGATTCTTGATAAATTTCTGGAATACGGCAGAAAATTACAAATAAACTTTAATTAAAAGAGGTAATGATCTGTTCAACCTATGTAGAAACAGAAATTGAAATCAACGACAAACAGAACAGAAATAAAATTAATTGCAGAACTGAATCAGAATTGAAATTATAAGAATATTATTTACAAGATTTCCAGGATGTTTTTCAATCATGAAGCTGAAGAGATTCAGCATGTCGTAAATTCTACTTAAGCGAAGAGCCTCATTTCAACACATCAACAAATACAAGTTGGACAGGTATCATCATGAAGTCTATTTGATCACTGCCATTTTTTTATGAAAAACTATGGCAATTTTTATAATTTCCATTATTTATGTTCTGCAATTCAAACTTGAAGGAACTGAGCAGCTAATTTTAATCTTAAGATCCATCAAATAAACACTTGATCAGCTTCTCTTTAATTCTGAAAAGATTTAATTTTTCATAAATTTCTTTATTTTATTCATGTTCACATGTTCCCACTGTCTCCTACTGATAGGAGCAATGGATATGTTTATTAAGTGAATTACTTGAATAATTTAATGAATATAATTGACATAAATTTCATCAGCAAAATTACACATCACGTTAATTACTCAATACACAGGTTATAATTGACAGTCATTCTTACTCATCAAAAGCCAGAGTCATGTTGGTGGGGTCCATGATGGTTTGGTCCTGGCCCTCGTCAGTTTCCATCGCCTCCTCCTGCCAAGAAATTAAATTTAGTAGTTTGGTACTGAAGCAAATTAGTAAAGCTTAACGTGACTTGACACTGCATAAAAAGTGAAAAAAAACTAGAAGAAATACGTAGATAATATTTAGTAGTTTGACACTAAACCCAATTAGTAAAGCTTAACATGACTTAACACTGAATAAAAAGTGAAAAAAACTAGAAGAAATACGTAGATGATATTTTGTAGTTTGACACTAAACCAAATTAGTAAAGCTTAACATTACTTAACACTGAATAAAAAGTGAAAAAAACTAGAAGAAATATGTAGATAATATTTTGTAGTTTGACACTAAACCAAATTAGTAAAGCTTAGCGTGACTTGACACTGCATAAATAGTGAGAAAAACTTAAATAAATCGTTCGTGAGACTGAAAGTGTAAAAGAAGCCGTTAAAATGTGTCTCTAGGACACGCCGATATAGGAACTTTGTACTGAATACTAATTATATTTTCGAGCGTATCTTGGCGAGAGGCTAAGAAATGCTATCCGTGAAACTATGCAGTAGCCAAATCTTTCCTTTATATGTTCGCGGTTAGTATCTCGGCAATCTAAGCCAAAGAGCTGAGCTTCCTTACTTTATAATTTAAGCTTCCTTTTATTAATAATAATCTTCCTTATTTTAAAATGGAACTATTTGGTTGAAATTTTGCTGGAACTCCATACTTCGCGTCAATTCATGAGGCTGTGTCATGATCTCACAAGTATCGCGATCATGTCGCTTATGTTTCTTGCAGGTAAATACTGAGTGATGTAATCGAGTGAAGTAGAAACGTATTGTGTCATACAAGACACAGCAACAACATAAAATACATCATCAAATGCTACATTTTTGCCACCATATTACGGATAGAACCAAAGTACAATAAACTCTCACGTGACGAACTTCCGCATTATCAAACTTATTTGAAGAACAAAAGAAATTTATGAGCATTGATTTCTTTCAAATGTAAATGGACTTCAATTCCAATCAATTCCCACAAAACGCACACATGAATGTTGCTACTCAGGACCAAATTTTCTAGTAGATTAAAAACAACTTATTTGCTAATTTGAGGATAACCATTAATCAAAGTTTTCTGTTGAAGCTTTGAATATCTTCTCAACTCTAATCATTGTGGTTGAAAAACAATCATCCCATTAGTGTTAAAACAAAATTCGGAGGTTTTCAATTAACTGACTTGTAACATGCAAGAAAAACAATTTATTAGATCATTGAAAATGTGAAAGCTAAAATAATTTCAAAACTTAGGTATGCAGGAAGAATTGATTTACAAGATGAGTTAATTGGCATGAGCAGGGGAATAGACGTAGTTTTAGTGAATCATTAATTTCGCAACATAGAATGGAACTATAACACAATAAAACGAAAGTGTTTCTCCACAAGGGCATCAAAATAATACAATAAATTAAGCCGGGTAAAGTTGCGGCAATACCTGAAGTGGAGGAGGGGCAGCAACAGAAGGACGGATGGACACTTCGGTCTCCAGGCTGTCATCAGCTGAAGATTCTGGTGCCTTCTTACTACGGCGACTGCTTGGCTGCGATGCCGCGACCGCGCTGTAAATAAATATATAAATGTTGCCTTATGCAATAATCATAAAATTATTTTAATTTAGTTTATACGAAGCAATTTTCTTTTGATTTGAGTATGGAATAATTCATCATGTGCACAATAGATACATCCTGCTTTTCTCTATACAACTGTACAGTCAATATAATGCAATATTTTTGATCACAACGGATCTCCATTGTATAACAAGGGTCGGATAACTCTGTCTACTTGCCGCTTAGCTGGTGCACGCCTCGTTTTCGGCTGGAGAGGAACATCGGGAACTTCCTGCTGCTGTACTTCAACTACAGGATTTGGTGGTGGCTGTTCCATTCCAGCTTCAGGAGCAATGATTTTTTTACGATAGGTCCTCTTGCCAGCAACAGGAACTTCTGGCTGACGTACTTCCGCCACAGGAATCGGAGTTGGCTGTTCGATTTCTGCTTCAGGAGCAATAGCTTTCTTACGAGTTGTCCTCTTGCCAGCACCAGAAACTTCTGGCTGACGTACTTCCACCACAGGAATCAAGGGTGGCTGTTCGATTTCAGCTTCAAGAGCATTGGCTTTCTTACGATAAGTCCTCATGCTAGCATTAGAAACTTCTGGCTGATGTACTTCCGCCACAGGAATCGGGGGTGGCTGTTCGATTTCAGCTTCAAGAGCATTGCCTTTCTTGCGAAAAGTTCTCATGCTAGCACCAGAAACTTCAGACTGACGTACTTCCACCACAGGAATCGGGGGTGGCTGTTCGATTTCAGCTTCAGACACTATCATTTTCTTGCGAGAAGTTCTCTTGCTGGGAACAGGAATTTCTGGCTGTGATACTGAAGGCTCTGAAACATTCTTGTTTGCAGCTTCGGATTTAGCAGCAGCAGTAACAACTATGGGACTAGCAACTTTAAGTTTGGTAATTCCTTGTACAACTGGGCTGGATTCGCGGGAAGAGAAAGACTCGAATTCTTCTTCCTCTTCCTCAACTTCTACTTCCATCTCAACCACCTGCTGTGGAGGTTCAGCCACAGCCACCCCACTATTACCTCCACGTCGTCCACGTTGAACAGCTAAGAACTTCTCAGACCTTAAAGAAGAACAGTCCTGAGAATCAGGAATCTTTCTTTTGGTTATGGTGGTCGTGGTGGAGGTAGTAGTGATGTTGGTGCGTGGCAGTCGTGGTTGTGGTGAAAAAACAGATGAGCGAATGATGGGCGTAGCACGGATAGGTCCTGAAAGAAAAATGAATGCAAGTTGGAGGTAAATCTTAAATATAAGAAGTGAATACCAACACAAGTTGATGAATTATTTTATCATAAATGAATATAACAAACTTTAATTATATGTTAGTGCAACTCAGCAAAAATAACCATATAATGGCACAATCGTGACTACAAATGTGATATGGTAAAGCAAAACCAAGCATATGGTGGGCACATTCTAATGCCGCTGCAAGCAATTATAGGCTTCCCACAAGTGCGACTGTCTCATGAAATATTATCGTTACTATACTATCGATATTATCGTTACTATAAACAAAACTGGATGCAACAAGATTGATTAAATGAAATCTAAGTAATGAAGAACTAACATTAATATTTAGGTATCTTATCACTTCAGTCAAAACAATGAAATATCAGACTACCTATTTGTGCACTGACCAGTAGGACGTTCATTCTCAAACTTCCAGAGGACCGCCAAAGCAAATGTGTCAGCTGAAGGATAAGCCTGCATGAGTTGACTGAAGCTGTAGTCTGAATCATATTGGAAAGCTTTTGCTGGCTTCTGGAACATGTAGTATGCATTGATGCTCTGCAGGGTGATTGTTACAAATTGCCAAAGATTGTACAGCTCTCTGCATTCATTGTCAGGCAGCACTTGCGAGTCAATCAGAGTCAGTACTTGCATGCCATGATAGCCTTGACTTTCAATACCTTGCCAGGCTTCAGCTACTTGGTCTTCATCACTGACATTGGGCATATCAGCACTACCATTTATAAATGAAAGGCCTTTCTTGAGGCCTGAGAGCACTGCAGATGTTACTGAAGAAGCAGGCTTAGGTGACTTTAGTCCTATGACTTTGATGGCAAACTGTTTGATGGGTCCTTTGTGAGAAGATAACAACATCAAGCTTGTATCACATTTTGAGGTGATTTTGACAAGCATTTCACTAAAAGAGCCACCATCAGTGAGTTGTACCATGTTACTTTTATCATAGGCAAAGCCTGGCTCTGACCTGATGCACAGCTTTTGAAATGTAGTATGCATGTTTCTGGAAACTTGAAACTCTGGAATTAGAAATTTGCAAAACATTAAAACAAATAAACATACACATCAGACCAACTCATTAGTTGGTCAGAAACAGAAACAGATTACTATTCTTCCAAAACTGTGATCCTTAGAGTAACACCACAGCTGACTAGAAATCAAGTAGCCATGTTACATCATGTGGTGACATAAAGACTAATGCCAGAGTGTAGAAGTCATGATATTGTTGCCATTAAGTTTATGTTCTTCTGTAGCTCAACTCTCTTATTTCATAATTGTTGTCAAGCCACAACTTTTTGCATTCATTCACTTTTGCCATGATTTATATCAAGTGTAATGAAATGGAAAGTTTGGTGACCATTTTACAAGTGAATTCCATACTTGCAATAGCTGATTTACAAGTAAATTACATATTTAACTTTACAAAGAGTGTGCTGCCAGAACTGACAAAATTCCTCTGCCATTCTTAATATAATTGGACTGGTTTTACATCATGCAGTCTGGCACATACCAGTAATGATCCAGTCCAATATACTTTAATGAATTTCTATACAAGCATTCACACCAGCCAAGCAAGGCACCTGCCATGCCCATGATGTGAATGCTTCTATAGAATTGCATTCAAGAATTGTGGACTGGACTGTGACTGGCATATACCTGGTAAGTGCCCAGCAGAATAGTTTGACCCTGGCCATAAGGACTTGTGCAATATTTGTTAATGCCCATGCACTGTTTACTCCCTAAGCTTCATATCCACACGCTCCATATACTTCAAATACATTCAAAGTCTCCAACTTCCACAACTACCACACACCAAGTCAGCGGTCAGCCTTTAGAATTAAATCAAGATAGTTTTGAAGTAATATTGCCAACAAAATAAATGAATTATAATTTTTATTCCCAATATTCTTTTCATATTATCGTTATCCTATTTAGCTTATATTGTGTCTTATTTTTATGACCAACCCTTGTCAGTTGTCAGGCATTGGTCAGTGGCATGATGGCATCATTCTTCAATCCATCAATAAAAATATTGAATATTTATTTCTTTACTCTGATCTACATTATACATATTTACACAAATTAATTGGGAGAGCAACAGTCATTTGTAACTAATAAATCTAAATCTCAACCCATTTAGCCACCATCTTTCCTCATCCCTGTCATCAATATATGTACCGTAAAATGGGGTTACTTTGACCGGCGGGGTAACTTTGACCACTTTTCGTTTTTTTAACAAAAACCCCCAAAACTCAAAAACGATTTGACATAGAAAAATTTTGTCAATGGCTGTTAAAGGCCTAATACTGAGGCTATGTAACACAATAGAAAGATTTGAAAAGTTTGCATATCTAATAGGTTAAAAAATTAATAATGTGACCCACAAAAAAGAGCTATTATTCAAAGCCTGTCGGAGTACCCCCTCCAATTTTTTTATTTTTTGGTAAAATAACTCCAGGTTTTGATGCATTGTAGTAGAACTCTTCTAGTTACAGTACATATGCAAAAGACAAATTTTAGGGAAGTGTCATAGTTTGCAAATGGGGGGTGCTGCCCCCCAATGGGGGAACTTTGACCACCTAATGGCAGCCGTGATGGGGTAACATTGACCGGCTTGGAAATTAAGTTAAAATTACCATAGGTACCTATATAACATATTTTATGTTTGATACACCTATTAATGTTTTTTTCTTTATGTTTCAGACTCCACAGAGTCTTATATATGGTAATTTTAACTTAATTTCCAAACCGGTCAATGTTACCCCATCACGGCTGCCATTAGGTGGTGACATTTTGCCTATTGGGGGGCGGTGCCGCTCATTTGCAAACTATGACACTTTCCTAAAATTTGTCTTTTGCATATGTAACTAGAAGAGTTCTACTACAATGCACCACAACCTGGAGTTATTTGGAGTTTATTTTACCAAAAAATAAAATTGATTTTACCACCTGGTCAAAGAAACCCCAAGAGCTGGGGTAACAAAGACCATCACTTTTTTTTTAAATTACATCAAAACTATGAGAGGCAGGAGTCAGCAATTTATGGTGAGTGAAGCTAGAGTATAGACCTGTATTTTGCATGTTTCAATTCAAGTTTAACTTATCTAGTAAAAAAATGGCATCATTTTGAAAAAAAAGTGGTCAAGGTTACCCCCATTTTACAGTACCTACTTGACTTGGACTTTCACTCTGAGGATATTAACATTTTCCCACCAGACCTAGTGTTTTGCACTTTGCAGGAATCTGACGTGCAATAGTATGACATCACCGCTGAAGAGGGCTGCAGAACATGAGCTATATTATACAGTTGAATCATTCATTCACATTGTACCTTAATGTATGTCACGTTTTATTTCATTTTGTTTGAGTGTCATGTGCATCTTATCAATTGTGTAGCTTGTTCCCCCTGGTGTGATATTTAAGCAGAGTAAAAGATAATGAGACAAGATTCTTGCTAGTCCATATGATATGCACTTTTGATTAATCTGCACCCCTGATTGCTGGATTGGAAATTCACTGGTTGCACCTGATTCTTTTTTGACCTTCAAAAGCCTGTTTAAGACGCCTTAATGCATGATTGATCTACACCTCTGCTTGGTTAATCCCATCCTGATGCTCCATTTTGGTGAGTACAGTGCATTTCATCTCATTAAAATGTTGCCAGGCTACTATTTGTCATTACTGAGTTCTTAACAAATGTTTTCCAGTTATTCATGCCTGTTTATAAAGAATGAAGAATGGTTTTGACTGGATCTCATGTTAATCCTGTCCTTTTATTGCACAATTTTCATTTTGCTTACATGAACCATGTTGTGTCCACTCTTGAATAACTTTATTTTTCTGCAACCCAGGCATTCGCGACTTAGTGTGTTTGACAAAACAGTTTTAAACATCCTCCTGATGTCAATATTTTTAGAAAGCTAGTTCTTATGAACGCATTTATTTGTCGTTTAGGAGTGGTTGGTGTGGAGCTACAGTCTTCTTGATGAGAACCAATGATCACTTGACCAACTCCTGGCCATCAAGAAAGAAGATAAGAGATTCCACCTACGAACCAAAATTTGATTTAGATACCAACTTGAAGCTTATAAGCCTTGCGCTTTTCCTAGATACTTTGAATCCAGACATATGTGACTAGTTGTTTCCAGGAGTATATTTTCTAGTTCTAGTTTCTTTCAGGAGTAAATTTTCTAGTCGTTTCCAGGAGTATATTTACTGATTATGATGCTAGTGTGGCTAGGAGTATAGGAGTACGGTAAATTTAATGACTTGTGCGACTTAGTAGGACCAGTTGTCTTTCATAATCCACTCATGAATGCCCCATACATCAATGAGGGAATCATGTTGTGTCAAGAGTAGTTGAAACTCTAGTCTGACTAGCTAACAAACCAGAAGTGTGAAATTAGGATTTAGTCTGACTAGCTATATACCCAAAGTGCAAAATTAGGATTTGCAGATTTAATTCTTGAACTGCATAACTGTTTTTTTTCTTGCTTTACTTCCATTGATGTTCAACATTTAGGTATTGTGTGACCTAGTCTACTTATGCATTCCTGTGCTTGGCACCTATTTGTTTCTATTTGCTAGCCACATACCATTTGCTATCAAAGTGTGCTCTAGGCCCTAGACAACCATTAGCTCTCCCAACAGCCCAGGAAAAGGTAAGATGGCTACAACCCTTTGGGCATACTTCCTGCCATAAGGTAAGAGTGTTGGTGCTGAGTGCAGTGTGTAGTGAGTGTGGTGTGCCTGGGTGTGGTATGTGAGTGTGGTCCACAAGCCACTCAGCATTGATCTCCATCCCTCCACCAGTGGTCAAGTTCTGCCTTGCCAACTATCACTCCTTGGCTTGTACCTGAAGCCTGTGATGATTACTACTTGATTACTACTACTACTTGGGATGGTTACTACTTGATTTATGAATACTACTTGATTACTACTACAACTAGGAATGGTTAATACTTGATTTATGGTTGTAAAAACCATAGTTGCCCTTGGCTAATGTTTGAGTAAGACATTGTTATTATCTGGCAGCAGAAGCTGTTAATAACTATTTTCCATTTTGACTTTACTATTATTTGGTAGTTACTCAAAATTACGACGCTGAGAGGCCTCAGTGGTCCACTCATTAGAGCACTTTACCCAGACCACCAAGTGGGCTGAACTGACACCACCGCTAGTGTTCAATTAGAATAGGTACCATCCAGTTATTGTTGTATCTGCCATTTTGTATTTTGTTAATAGTAAATTGTTTAGTGTTTTCTATGTTTCATGCCTTCCTGAATGTGACTTCTTCTGACCGCATTCAGTATTTGTTTCCATGTCCACGGACTCAAGAGCTACAGTCTCGCATATTTGTGCGGGCTTACCGGGAACCGCTACACCGCCACTATTTCAACCATCTATGCATGTGTGACAAAGCTTAATATAAAGGAAAAAGTTGAGAAGTGTCAGAATTACCCACAATGTCGGAATATGGTACATTTACCCTAGGAACTGTAAGTGTAAGCACCATTTCCATTTTGGCCACCTGTCTAAAGTTCATTAGTACGTAGTAGGTAAGCCAACCTACAGTTACAGTAAACTAAAGAGTAGAGTAGATTTTTACAGTAGGTAAAAATCTCTACAGTAAGTAAAGATTTTCATTTGCATATCACTTTTATCATCAGCATTGTTGTTCCCTCCCCCAAAGAAAGTTGTACATTTATACATCTTGGATAAGTTTTCTCCTCTTGTCTCCGCTGTGCATGATGCTGGCAATGCAGCAGCTAGCAGGCAATGCTAGATGGTTTATTGGATCATCCATTCCAAAGAGTTGCAACTTCAACTTGCACATAGCACACTGATCTGAGTCATTCATGTTGAATTTATGTACAAGATGGTTTTTGACACCGGCATGCTCAACTTAAAGTCGGGCGGCAGCAGCCAGCAGTCGCAGCACACTCCTGTCTGTGGGACTTTAGGCAGAGGCAGGGTCCGCAGTATGGGTTCATTGGGTTGTTCCATGATGCTGCTCAAAAATGTTCCCTTCTGAAGTTCTTTTTTTCGTTATTCTTATTGGAGCACTGGAAGCTAGTCCATAAAGCCCCTTGCCTAAAATGGGTTTAATTGGTACCTAACAGTCTAACAGCTCTGAAAGTGAAAATCTGAAACAAAGAGAGAACACACACTAAAAATAAAAAAAATAACAATAATAATAATGAAAATAAAATAAAAATAAATAAAAAAATAAATAAATGAAAAAAATAACTTTTTGAACTAAATAACAATAAAAAATAAAATGCAATGACGTAACATAACATGGACGGCAACCCCGTTGAAGAGAACAAAACATGGCAGAGCCGCAAAGCATATCTACCTGTATACCTACAGCTGCATCTTTATCTATACAGCATATCATATCTATATACACATGGGCCTCCTCAGAGAGGCGGCCCAACAACCAATTAAACTTGTGCACAAAAAATAAATAAATAAATAAATAAAAAATTCAACTTGCGCACCAGACAAAAAGGAATCGATACAAAGAAAGAAATTGAATAAAATAAAAATTCCCAGACCAGTTAGTTGCAATATCCATGCCCTGAACTGAGCGTCACATGAGTATGCACAAGTTACTGAAGGTCCAGCCTAGGTGGGGGCAACCTGGAGCTTCTCAAGATCAAGTTGGTAAAACAAATTGTAACTATTGGATAACTGCTGTGCAGTATACTTAGAAGAAAGCATAACTCCTGTTGGCTTTTCTCTGAAGGAGCAAGTATCAAAGTCAATTTAATGGCAAGCAGTAACAGTCTTTACAAGGCAGTCTTGGTACTACATGAAATTATGAACTCATATTGATATTAAAACAATACTGGTCCTAACAATGAACATAATAATCCTAACAAGCTGCATAGATTGGTACTGCTGGTCTCAAAGTGAGCATTTATAATAATGCTGATTCAAAGGTGAATGTGCATATGCTGGTTGTGTTAGTATCTCACAGGTTTTGTGGTTTAGGAGTGGTTAGTTCTAGTGACGAGTTCCATGGATCATAAGATAATAAGATAAGGATTCATTGTTCATAAGGTATACAAAACATTTATGGCCAGCAAAAATGAACCTACAGCATCAACAATTAAATTCTGAATTGCACAGGGATAAGGGCCTCCTCCAAGCACATTTTTAAGAGTCACAGGAACATTTACCTGGGTTAGTTGGTTAGTTAGGTTCACCCGAGCATGCTGGCCCAGAGGGCAGTGTAACAGTAAGTGTTCAATTGTCTCATAGGATCTGCATGAGCACAAAGGGCTATTTACAAGATTAAAGCAAGCCAAATGGGCTCTGACTCCAGCATGCCCAGTTCGGAGTCTAGTCAAAGCTGTCTCAATGGCACAGTTACTATGAGAGGCCCAGGGCCATAATCCTACCTCATCTCTAATCAAAATGATGAAGCGGCCTCTCCCAATTACCTCATCCATCCACAGCTGATTCCAGCTGGCCTGAACCCTGTCATGCAAGTTTCTCTACTTGCTCTTTTGAGCTGAGGGTGAGGGTACGGTAACCAAGCATGTGGGCATCATTGGCTGCCTTATTGCCCTCAATACCATGGTGGCCTGGGACATACTGGATGCGCACCTCATGGGAGGACATTAGTGACATGATTTTATCTTGTATTTCAAATATTAGGCTTAGGACTGGACTGTTAGGACTTAGCTCTGTACTGGACTGTTGAGACCTCAGCTCCAAGGCAGGTAGTAACTGGGTAGTGATCACTTCCCATGTCACCCCCCCATGTGCACTGATGCTAGTGGTAAGAAGTTTGTAGAGACTATTGAGAGGTCCAAAGTTGAGAAAGAGTTGTGATATGCACTATAAAATGTTTGCAAAGATGGAGGGGTTAGCATAGAAAGCATGATATTATTGAGTAGAATATTTTCTAAGCTCTTGCCATTATGATTTGAAAATTTTCCTGCCTCCCAAATTGGGCTATGGGCATTAAAGTCTCCCACTATGAGGCACGAGGGCTCCAGTTGGGAGAAGTAGTGCGTCACTGTAGTATAGTTACTAAAGCTTGGTTCAAAATTTTGTGAGAGCCATGTTTCAGATAGACATATTACATGTTGTTTGCTTGAGTAGATGTGCAGTTTAAGGTTACTTAGTTTGTTACTTAGACTATGGCAATTCCACTGGAGTATCTTTATTTCTTGTTGGGAAGACATTTTGTATAGGTGTTAACTTTATCTTTAAACTCTGGCTGCAGAGAGGAGGCATTTCTAGGTTTGTTTTTAGCTTGACTTGCCATTTGATTCCGGCCAAGTTTTGAAGATTCCCTGGGTTGTTTTACTGAGGCTTTTTCCAATGACAGGGGATGGCTCAATGAGGCCTTCTGTCACTTCTGCATTCTGGGCTGTTGCTCTGGCATTTTTTCCAATGATAGGAGATGGCTCAATGAGGTCCTCAGTTATGTCTGCATTGGCGGTCCCAGGAGTACTGGCTGATTTAGGTTGGCTGGCAGGGATAAAGGAAGTTAGGGTGCTGGAGACCTGAACTGGAGCTGGATCTGGATGAATGGCAAACACAGTGGAGGCAGGTTAGGAGCAATCTAATTGCAGGGTTTCTCTTGTTAGTTCAGGGACAATTTTTTGTTATATTTGAGTTATCCATTTCGGTGCAGAGGGCAATAATCTTTGACATGAGTTCAATAAATTTGTTTACAGTAAGACACTGCAGAGCAGAATTTGAAGGGTCATTGGTCTGTGTCCCACAGTCCCAGTGGTCACAGTTTTGGTAGCTTGAGGATGAGTAGATTTAACTTTTTGAGCCCCAGTTCTGACTTCAGCAGTAGGAGTGGGAAATGGAGGAAACTGATAGAAATTTGTACCAGAACTTGAGGCATAATTGAATTGCTGAACATTTTTTTATGATGACTGCTGCACCATTTTCAGGGCATCTTGATAAGAGACTCTCTGCTCAACCCTGGTTCTCTCCACAGCCTGGGCCTCCTTCATGAACTGATGAACCTACATTCCCCATAGTTAGCAGTGTGCTGGCCACCACAGTTGCAACAGAGAGGGTTTCCTTGTGCCAAACAGTCTTTCACATTGCGTGCACCGCTGCATGCAACACAGCGTGGGGCATTTTTGCAACTAATGGTATTGTGGTTAAATCTCTGATATTTAAAACATTGCCAAGGCTTGGCAATGTAGGGGCTAACTTGGAAGCACTGATACCCAAGGTAAAGGAATGTTGGCAGTGTGCTTGAGTTGAATATGACTTTAAACATTGATGTATTTGATTTATCTTTCCCTTTCAGAATTCTTTCTGCCGTGGCAGTGGCACCACTGTGTCCAGCCAGAACTAGAGCCTCTGTAAGATCTTTGTTCGAAACATCTTCACCCAGCCAGCAGTCCAATGACACCAACAGATCTAACAAGATTGACAGGAAGGCGGCACTTTATGGTCCATGATGCAAGCCAATTGATATTCAACAAAGAGGACATCTCAGTTCCAAGCTCTCTCTCAAAGGTAACAACAAGAATTTTGCGGATAAGATTCTTGCTAAACCCGGCAATGCCTGCTCTACAGTCTGCCAAAAAGTGAGTCTGCTAGGATGTGTGGAATTCTGTATAGGTAATATATTCTCATGTCAATATAAGAAAACGTATCGAAATACCAACCCTACCACCACGTTACACCACCTTCCACTGCAATGAAAATTAATAAACTGAGCTCATTTGAAAATCGCGCGTGGTTTGAAATCCAATCCCGTGTTGCCAATGACTAATCAAGTTAACTAGTCGTTTATCTGTAGGCTATTGGACACAATTTTGCAATGAATACGCTCTAAAATAAAAAAAAACATCCAGCTTCGTAAAAAATTCTCACGATTGGACATCACCCACAAAGTTTTCGATTTAACACAAAATTATGAGATAAACTTCAACTCTTTCACTGCATACATTCACATGGAGTTTTCTGTTTACTTCTCACAAGACGGTGTCACACACTTATGTTTTGGTTGTGTCTAGTTTGATTTCACAATAAATAGACTTGATTCACATTCCATTCTGAGATTTAAATGATTGAAAGTTTATTTTAAATTATAAAAACCTATTTATATGTTCCAGATTTGAATTTTTTGCCCTATTATGTTGAATTTATCTTGATAAATTGACTTCAAATTCTGAATGATTTTGTCTGCCATCCCGCGTTTTCGAACGTTTTGTGCCTTTAGAAAATTTTCGTAGTTTAATATGGGAAACTATTTCATTATAGAAAACATAGAGCACGTACGGTATATAGTGCATTAATAATACAATTTAATTCAATAAAAATTAATTTTTAATTTAAAAAATATAATCAGATTTTTAATTTAACATTTTTCTAATAGAATTTAATTCTACAGCATGTACCATCTAGTGTATTAAATAATAAATTTTGATTTAGTAAAATTTAATTTTATTTAATTTTCTAATTTAATTTAATTCTACAGCTTCAACCGGTAAAAATGAGCATCATAGGAATCAAAGTAAAACTGTCGTTCATACATCACAAATTGAATGACATTGGATGGATTTGATAGGTATTTTATTAATCCTGTTTATATATAAGAACAGAAATGACGCTTCTATTTCAGAATGATAATGGAAATGTTTCTATTATTTCAGAAACTTTTCTTGGATACACTTCCAAAAACTAAAGTTCTGTATTCAATGGAGTCTTTGAAATGACAAAATCATTCAATTTAAAATTTTTAGCTATAAGAGTAAGATCGTCATTTGTCAATATGAGGAGCATTCATTCGTCATTCCTGAGGAGCTGTAAGAAAAAATTCGTGTTTTTTTATGTAAAAGGATGTTTTTCAATTAAAAGAAATGCAATAATTGATTTTTGGAAATATGATGTTAAAATTAACGATCTGTATTAGAATTCAAAGTTGTTTTCATTTTTTTGATCAGAAGTTTTCAGTCGTTTGATCAGAAATTTTTGTTCGTTTGATCAGAAGTTTTAGTTCGTTTGATCAGAAACAGAAAAAGTTTTCGTTTGTTTGATCAGAAACAACAATTATTCATTCTCTTGCATTAAGTATACAAACGATTAGTGAATTCGTATACAACCATACATAGTGGCAAAGCAGAGAGTTTTTTAGACTCTCACTCAAGTTCATTTTTGAGTCCAATTAGTAGACCAGTAAAGTATCCTGGATACCAGCACCATCATCCATAAGAAATTGGTTTAAATCTTGGGTAAATGAGGAAATTAACAATGAGCTGATTCTAAAAAATCTCTGGTTTGTCACTATGCAACCATATACGAATTAAGTAACGATTGATCATCCCGCTAGATCACCGTTAGCGGGAAAGAAGCAATTCAATTCAGTAGCACGTTAGCTCACGAGCTAGGGCCTTGCTCAGAGTCAAATCATTTGAGAAAAATTTGTCTACTAGATGGGTATCTGCAACTGGCTCAGTGATAATGACTTTTCCATATGGGTTAAGAGCAGCAGCCAGCAGGTTCTGTCTCATGGATGGGTTTGAGACAGAGTCTCTTAAGTTAGTGGTAGTTTTAGTACCAGCATTTCTTTGAGCAAATTGAGCATTGGGCAGCAGGCTCTCACCCTCAGGTACCTCAGAGTCTGAGTCAGGGTTGGTGATAGTTTTAGTGCCAGCAGTTCTTTGGGCAGGAGTCAACAGGCTCTCACCTTCAGATTCCTCTGAGTCAAGTGGGAGCAGGGAGCTGGGCTCAGCTCAGCTGGCTAGGTCCATTGAGACAGGTAAAACCTTCAAAGTTTCCAATTCCAGGATCACCAAGCCTATCACCAGAACTAGCCTCTCAGGCTCTCCTACATCTTCCACTTCAAGGTCTGGCAACGGCAGTTCACCCAGTTGGTCAGTCTGTCTTGTCACGGTGTCAGTGTCAGATAATGTTATGTTGGAGGTTTTGGAAATGTACATCGAGCTGTTTCCTGTTTGGCGCTGGCAGTGAACCATCTGATTCTTTATCAGCAATTGGCTATGTGGGTCGGCCTGTGAATGCTTTGGTTGTTTACGGGAGGTTTTCTGAAGCGTTGATGATGCAGTCGCAGAAGAGCCGGTGTCCCCGTCTGAATCAGACATAGACGAACTTTGCCCCTTACGTCGCTTCTGCCGAGTGCCGACGCACCGGTATCCTTTAGATAACTAAGGAGCTTCTAGCCTCACGCTTATGCTCCACACACCTATCTATAATTACAATATTAAACTATATTTATACGATTTTCACAGTCGGGCACAGAGCACAGTAACATACGTCCGCCTCGGGCCGAAGTTTAAACCGGAATCCCTAAGTTCTGGCCTCTGGGTTATATTGGCGGGCTGAGGCCCTTCGCCCGAAGCCCACGTTTCCGCGAAATGTTGCATCAATAAGTTACGTGACTTTTCTGATTTTGAGCCTTTAAATGATTTCAATTACAAATCATTGGCACGACTTGATTTTTTACTTCAATTCTAGTCATTTTTGATGAGTTAAGAATCAATCTGAGTTAAACTTCCGAGCTGAGTGCCAAGCAAAGACGACATAACATAAAATTTACAGGTGTTCGTCGGGAAGTTCCAGAAGCAATTATGGGATTTAAAACTTCTGTCTGGTTGACATGTCTCGGACAAATTTACGGCCGGACTCACGGCCGGTCTTACCATGGTTAAACTAGTTCAACCATGGGTCTTACGTCAAATCTCCAAATTCAGTGACCAAGAAAATATCTCTCAAACTCATAAACGCCATGGTGAACTATATAAGGTCGACCCACGAAAAGTTTTGTCTTTCAGTTCTGCTTTCTTGTTGCGTCACTGAGATCGGGAAACGTAAACAAACCCGTCATTCCCATGACGGGTTGGTTGACTGGTTTGAACGCATTTCGGTGATTGGCTGACGCCCGTGACGTCACTGAAATCAGTGACGTCACATGCGAACAAGCTCCATCCGCGAAAATGAGCTTCTCATGGGTCAACCTTATACTGGTCAACCACGCCACATGGGTCAACCACGCCACATGAGTCAACCACGTCACGCTCCTCATCAACGTCGCCTGCAACTGTCAGAAACCGAAAAAGCAAGCGCGACCAAACTTTCTCAAAGCAGACTACAGCAGGATTGGGGAGTACCTCGACCGCGTTACCTGGAATGAGGAGCTGGTAGAGAAGGATGTAAACGAGGCATGGACTGCTTTCAGGACGCACCTGGAAAACCTGATCGAGAGATTTATACCGAAAGTCCGAAACACAGGGGTACAGAAGAAGAAATGGCTTGATTGTGGAACCTTGACCTCTGTCCGCAAGAAACACAAGTTGTACCGGCGTTGGCTGCAGACACAAGCAGGCGAGGACTACAGGGCGTACGACAAAGCGAGAAACCTAGCAGCAAAAGCATGCCGTACTACCAAGCGAAAACTAGAGGTGACCATCGCAGCCCAGGCAAAAAAATCACCCCAAGTCAAAAAGACTTGGGGTGATTTTACGACCAAAAAGGTCGTACGTTTTAGCCAAAACAAAGACAAGATCAGGCGTTACAGACTTGACAGACCCAGGCCCTGATGGCATCAGCCCCCGTCTGCTTGCTGAACTTGCTGAACCTCTTGCCAAGCCCATCGCCATCATCTTTAGGGAGTCCCCGGAGTCCGGCAACATAGCCGGAGACTGGGGAACCGCCAACGTGACCCCCATCTTCAAAAAGGGCAGTCGCCTTCTAGCCAGTAACTACAAGCCCGTCAGTTTGACTTGCATTTTATGCAAGTGCATGGAGGCCCTCGTCAGGGAGTGCCCGGTGATCTTCTATCACCATCTAGGTTATCATACGTCACCATCTATATAACCTGTTCTGTACCCACATGCTAGAGTCACGCTCAGTGACGTCATCCCTGTTAAGGCCTATATATATCTCGATCTGTGCACCGCTCGTCAATCGTAGCGGAACTGCCTAGCCGTCACCTTGCTAGCCGCTCCTCCAGCACGTACTTGTGCTGTGCCTGTCAATTAATTAATCCCCTTTCTTCTGTACTCACCGAGCCACTTTATTATTATAATAGATCTAGTGTTACCGTGCGTTTCACTTGTCATGCCATAGTCATACTTGGAACAACAAAGTATCCTGACTCTCAGTTCCAAATCTATCAGGTGGTCGTAGAAACAGACTCCTGACAGGAGCAGATCATCGACCACCTGCAGCGCAACAGCAACAGAAAGCAGCATGGCTTCACCAAGGGGCGGTTTTGTGTCACCCAGCTTCTTGAGACCCTAGACATCTGGACTGAGGCCCTAGACGAAGGAGGATCCATCGACGCGGTCTACATGGACTACATGAAAGCGTTTGACAGTGTGCCGTACAGACGACTTGTAGCGAAGGTGGAGGCTCATGGTATCAAGGGGAGAGTACTGTAGTGGGTCAGAGATTTTTTTTGGCAAACCGTACCCAGCGAGTTATCGTGAACGGCGTGTCGTCAAGTCCAGTAGATGTACGGAGCGGTATTCCACAGGGAAGCTGTTTAGGGCCCATTTGCTTCGTGATGTACATCAACTGTCTACCGCGCCATGTCCAGAGCCACATCGAGCTCTTTGCAGATGATACCTAGGTCTTTGCCCGCAGTGACATCCCAGAGGCAAGAAAAACCCTGCAGGAGGACCTGGACAGACTCCACAAGTGGTCCATGGACTGGCAACTGCGCTTCCACCTCGAAAAGTGCAATCTGCTTCGCCTTGGATACGCCAGCAACACCGTCCAGTACATCATGAGAGGCGGCAATGCTCAAGGCGAAGAGTACGTGACCCCACTGAAGGAAGCGACACTGAAAAAGATCTGGGAGTAGTGATCGACAGGGACCTAAGCTTCAAAGACCAAGTAGCGCAAGCAACAGCTAAGACGAACAGAGTACTGGGTGTTATAAGGCGAACCTTCGACTTAATCACGCCTGAGATCTTCATCCAGCTCCACAAATCCCTCGTTCGACCGATGCTCGAATATGGCCTCTCAGTCTGGCAGCCAAGGCACAAGACTCTGTGCTCCGACCTGGAGGACGTTCAGAGGAGGGCAACCAAGCTTATCGCAAGCCTCAAGGACAAGCCGTGCCCAGAACGCCTCGCCTCGCTCGATCTACCCAGTTTGGAGCACAGAAGACCAAAAGGGGACATGATCGACGTTTTCAAGTACGTCCACGGCGCCTACTAAGCTGACCGCCCCCAGCTGCACGACAGAGATGCCCGCGGGAACAGCCTGAAACTCGCCAAAGGCAGCTGCAGACCGAACGTCAGAGCCGGCTACCTCTCCCACCGAGTCGTGTCAATATGGAACAGCCTGCCAGACAACGTCTTCACTATCCCCTCTATCAACGCCTTCAAGATCATGCTCGACAAGCACTGGGCGACACGCAGAGAACTGTACGACCCCGAATGCTGTCATTGGCTCCCTTTTTGGCGCTTCTAGACTAACTGCTGGCCACGCATGCGACAAATAGTCAAGAAGCAACCCAACCAGCCCAAATAGTCAAGAAGCAACCCCCCAACCAGACGTGGTGAACAGGGCGCAAGGCCTTTTACACTGAACTTATCAAGTAAGTATCAAGTATACCAGTTCAACCATGAATAAACGCAGCTCAATGAAACTTGTACATGTATTCATTAGGACCTAACGGGGATGTTTAGCTCGTGAATTTTTTTCCCATTTTACCTTCACTCGTGAGTTATACGGCAATTCGAGACGAAATTTGCAGTGACCAAGAAAATTGTTTAAACTACTGAACAGATTTGAACAAAACTTTGAATATACGTGTAAGGGTATCGATGAGGCTAAACGGCATCAATCGAATAGGCGGGTAATAATGGACGAGTTAAATAGTAATTTTTTACATTTAAACTGATAGACAAGAATGAATACTTAACTTAATACAATGATACTTAAAGCAATGTCGAAGACATTGGAGGAGTATAGATAGCCGACGGACGAGTCACAGACGACGGACTGTAGAGTCACAGACGACTAACGGTAGAGTCACAGACGACTGACGGTAGAGTCACAGACGACTGACGGTAGAATTACAGACGACTGACGGTAGAAGTACAGACGACTGACGGTAGAAGTACAGACGACTGACGGTAGAAGTACAGATGACAGACGGTAGAAATACAGACGACTGACGGTAGAAGTACAGATGACTGACGGTAGAAGTACAGATGACTGACGTCTCATAGGCCCACTGATAACACTGCAGGGGTAGTCTTGCCCTTAACTCGAGTGACCAGATAGTCACCCCAACCGGAACTGCCAGGAATAGACACAAGAGAGATCAGCATGGCTCAGCATATATTCAAAGTTTCGTTCAAATCAGTTCAGTAGCTTAGAAGAAATTTCTTGGTCACTGCGAATTTCAGCCCGTATTGCTGTAAAACTCGCGAATGTAGGTGACTTGAAAAAAACTCGACAACGCAAGTAAAATCGAAAAAATTGTCACGAGATAAATATCGCTTACACAGGACGTCGGCCGCCCGCACAAGAGAGACAGAGAAGTGAAATTTAAGGAATCCTACCTGCATAATAACTTAATGTAAGGAATCCTACCTACATAATAACTTAACCCCACAACTGAAGCCCGCAGTCAGACACCGCGAGCTCAGCGGTGTGGCGGCAGTGGCGATCGAGAACAATCCCCCTAGAAGCGCGAAATCCCATAGGACTTCTGACGAGCACAGACACGCGGATCAGAAGTCCTCCTTGAGGGATGACAAAGAACAAGACATTGGTGAGGAGAAGCACCAGCAGGTGTCTCAGGAACAGGTGTGGTTCAACAGTAGAATCACACACGTTAAATTCAATGTCTTGGAGAGTTTTACGGCAGGACTCGGTGCGGTCCCCAAATTCAATGATCAGTGAATATCTCCCAAACTAATGAACGCAGCTCGATGAAACTTGGTACACGTATTTATTAGGACCTAACGATGATGTTTAACTCGTGAACGTTTGTTAAATGTCGCCTTCATTCGTAAGTTATATGGCGATACGAGCCGAAATTTGCAGTGATCACAAAATTTCTTCCGAACTACCGAACAGAGTTGAATGAAATTTTTAATCTACATACCTAACTACCAAATGACGATTTTAGCGCGTGAAAATTGTTTCGATTTTGCTTACGTTCGCGAATTTTTTTCCATCTCATCTCCATTCGTGATTCATGTAGCAATATGGGGGCTAGCACCCACCACATTTCATTATTGTTTACCTTTGGCCAGGATAACAAGAATTATGCCAAAAGAAACTGGTTGAAATTAAATAGGGCAGCTTGATGTGAATGGTCGGTTAATGACAACAATTTAGAGATTGGCAGCATTTATTGTTAGCTCACGTGACCTGCTACATAATGGTGGTCCCGGGAGGAACTGGGAGACCAGGAGCACGTGGTGATGACGAGGTGTCAGGAGCACGTGGTGATAACGAGGTGTCAGGAGCACGTGGTGATGACGAGGTGTCAGGAGCACGTGGTGATGACGAGGTGTCAGGAGCACGTGGTGATGACGAGGTGTCAGGGGCACGTGGTGATGACGAGGTGTCAGGAGCACGTGGTGATGCGAGATGCTCGTGGCATGGTGAGATAGGGAGGCTGTTCCACATGTCGGTGATTCGAAGCGAGAAGTTTATTAGTTGTAAGATAACATAACATAGTGATGTCGACGCTAAAGAGTAGGCCTGATGTGGCCTGTCGACGGTTCTTGTACTTTTCGTGCCTTGTTCACAGAAGCTCTAAAATCGTGTCATTCGACCGGATCTTTTCAAGACTGACGATAGTTTGAAATAGCTACTCGACTTCCACCGGGTTCGATATGGACATATAGTGTTAGGCATTTCAAGTCTGAACATATATTTTTCCATAGCTTTGTCTAGTCTGTTCTTGAACGCGTTTATACTCGGAGCGTCAACGATGTCATCGGGGAGGCTGTTCCACATGTCGGTGATTCCAAGCGAGAAGAAATGTTGTCGCGTGGACAAGTTGCAGCGCAGTTTTTTTTTAGTTCATAGTCGTGGCCCCTGGTGTTGGTTCTTCTTTCAAATTCTAGTAATCCTTCTGGACCCTTGTATAAGCCATGAGTATACATGTATACTTCAATGAGGTCCCCACGCAGACGTCGTCACGACTAGGCGTGATGAGATGCACTAGGCGTAATGAGATGCACTAGGTGTGACGAGATGCACTAGGCGTGATGTGATGCACTAGGCGTGATGAGATGCAATAGGCGTGATGAGATGCACTAGGCGTGATGTGAAGCACTAGGCGTTGTTACGGGAGAGCAGGTAACTACTAATAATTACGACAGAGCTGCCTAAACGCTCAATGTCCCCGGGCAGGAGACGCTACTGGTACGAGGGAGGACGCATACACTAAAACCTACTAAGGCACAAGAATAAAATTCAACCCGAATCTTTATTCAATCTAGACAAGAAACTTAGCCACAAATACAAATACCAACTACCTACTTCATTGGCTACTTGAAGCTAAAAAACATTTATTCAAATAGTCGACCTGCGATAATTCTAAAACCTGTTGACCTTTACCCAAAACGGAACACGAGTCGCCAACTTCACGAGAGCCGCGTATATCTTTCAGGGGAAGCCCTAATACATTAACGAACAACCCCAAGCGGCACAGACACCGGGCCTGGAACACGATGGCTCGACCCAGGCAAGCCTCGGGTGATCACGTCTCCACGAGGAACTTCAAGACTCTAGTTGAACTCGTCATTAGGCGCTCCAATAGGGTACGACGGTAGACGCCGCCCAACGCGGCACGGCTATGCAGAGCGCACGGGAAACCAAGGGGGCAGACTGGTCAAGTCGGCTCCCACGTCAGGTAAATACTGGAGGCAGTCGGCTTCTTCCAACGGTGCACGTTCAGCGTGATGAGATGCATTAGGCGTGATGTGATGCACGTGGCGTGATGAGATATACGTGGCGTGATGAGATACACGTGGCGTGATGATGTTGTTACAGAGGCACGTGTAGTTGCACGTCGAGTTGCAATGAACGTTACAGGGGCAGCAATGTGGGCTTGGTAGGTGCTGACGTGATGATGCAAGATGTTACCGGAGCAGCGGCTGGTATCATGGTATGAGAGTGAGCTTTGAATGGGCAGAAGTGGGCTGTGAGAGACCTACCGGAAATGAATGCTGTCTAACGGAAGCGGGTTCTTTCTAGACTCACTCTTTTCATAAATATAAACTAGTTAAGTAGCGAGATCCGCTGCTGTATGACGTGCTCAAATTCGCAGCGATCAAGAAATTTTATCTAAACTACTGGACAGATTTGAACGAATCTATGTATATATCCAGCGGTGGACACAGTCCGCTAATCCGCTAACCGCTAATTAGCGAAGCTAACTTTTTCCTTAGCCGGTGTGCCACACTGATGGCTGGCGACTACATCAAACAATAACGAAAGACGTTGTCTTGTGTAACATTATAATTTTTGTGGGTGTGGGAGCATTTTTCGTAAAATTTTCGAAATTTTTCGATTTTACCCCCCCCCCCTTTTGCATTATGATATCCAAACTATGACGAAATTAGAAAAATGTATGCGACGTTTGGAAGATCTTTTCTTTGCGAATCGAACGGTATATCTCTCATTGGGGAGCGCAGCCGTGCACCACCAATTTTGCTCTAACGCCAAAACTGTAGGAGGAGATAGGATTGCCGTGAGAGAGGTTTTCAGCTTTGGCAACTTTTCAGTAGAGGCAAAAAACCGCCGCGTGGCACGTAAAGTAGCCTAGATACCGAAAGTAAGCGTCAGCTCACTTCAAAGTCAGTCTTAGGTGCATAGAGCCACTAAATAAACACCATCCCGCGTGCTGTCTGTGAGGTTACTGAGCTCTAGCCGAGTGGACTCAGTGGAGTCAGTGGACTCAGTGGAGAGCACATTTTATAGTTAATTTCCCCCTTTGGAATTACTGAAGGCCCCCACCCCCTTTCCCCCTTACGGAATCTGTCGTGAACGCATAAATCAACCTACAGAGATGGTTTTAGTACCGTTCGATGCGGCAGAAAATAAGCTTTAAGATGAGTATAAGAACTGGAGAATGTCATAATTAGCCGCTTTACATTAGACGATCCCCTTCATGGTGCCCGGCCGGAATTTCCACCTTAACTTTACTGAAGGGACCCGGACACCTCCCCCCTTACGGACGGTATCTGTCGCGAACGCATAAATCAACGTACAGAGAAGGTTCTAGTACCGTTCGATGCGTCAGAAAGTAAGCTTTAAGATGAGCCTAAAATCCGGAAAAGCCGAAATTTTGACCTTTGGTCCCAGACGTTCCCCTTAAACATTGTTAAAACTTAAACTATATAGGGTTGACGCACGAGGACATCCGTCTTTCAGTTTAGCTTTCTTGTTACGTCACTGAGATCGAAAAACGTAAACAATCCCGTCATTCACACGACAGATTGGTTGACTGGATTACCGAATTTCAATGATTGGTCACTGCCCGTGACGTCACTTAGATCAGTGATGTCACAGGCGAACCACAAGCTATATCTGCAATAATATACGTTTAAAATGTGCTTTTTAAAGACAACACTTCCAAAGAATCCAGTGTCTCCAATCCTACAGATGTACAATGAATTTCTCATTTAATTTTCGAATATTAAAAAAATTAATTTTTCAATTTTTTTAATATGTAAATTTTTCTTAATATATAATTTTTTTAAAATTATTTATTCTATTAATTGATTCATGCATTGCCTCTGACTTCACACAAGTGTGCAAAATTTCAGATCAATTAGACAGGTAATAGTGTGTCAAATATCAGTTATAAGATTTGTAGCTGACAAATTATTTTTTCAATTTTTTTAATATTGAAATTTTTTTTTAAATTTCTAAAATCATTTATTTTGACATTTGATTCATGCATTGTCTCCAACTTTACACAAGTGTGCAAAATTTCAGATCGATAGGATAAGTAGAAGTGTGTTAAATTTCGATTACAAGATTTGTAGCAGACAAACAAACAAACAAACAACGAGAAGTGAAGTTAAAGAGAAGTGTTGTAAAAATGAGCATCACATGGGTCATCCTTATACTAGTTCAACCATGATTTTAAATTTTCCACCAGTCCGGAATTTGTTGTTTTGTTTATGATGGTCCGGAATGTATTTGGGGATGTTGCCTGTTGCGGCTGTTGTCGTTGGGATGTTCATTTTGTTTCCAATTCAAAGTTTTTAAAATATATTTGTTTCATTGTCGATATTCATTCCCCGAAAGACTTTTCAACCTATCAATAGAAAATTTCCGTCATGGCGAGCCAAAATCATGCATCACAAATTTCTGGATCTGTACAAACACAAACCCAGCTAAGCAATGGTGGAGCATTGGCTGAGCCCATTCATCTTCAAAGCTTGTACAGAAGTCTGAAGCTTGACCCATTCCTGGACTATGTTGAAGACATTATCAGTCAGCCTATAAGGTATTTCAGTTTCATGCCACTGTAAAAATTATAATTGAATTATTTCAGTTTCATGCCACTGTAAAACATAGTGGCAAACCAGAGCTTTTTTAGAATCAGTTCATTTCTAATTTCCTCATTTACTCAAGATTTTAACCAATTTCTTATGTATGATAATGCTGGTATCCAGGATACTTTATTGGTCTACTTATAGGACTCAAAAATGAACTTGAGGGAGAATCTAAAAAACTCTCTGCTTTGCCACTATGCTGTAAAAATTATAATTAAATTATTATTTATTTAATTGAATTATTATTATTCACCCTTTGAATCAACTTCAATCAAGGGCATTCAAGGCCTCAATGAATTAAGTAGATTTTGTTAGTTCCAGTGTGGACCATACCACATACTAAGATTCTGAGCCAAAATTGAATTGTCAATGCCTTGGGTAATTGGGTTCACTTTTTATTCCCAGAAGTCCCTAATTATACCTATTTTCAAGTCATCTAATCAATTATATACTTTACTGAGGCCAGAGGCAAGAGTAGTATTTTACCGCTATCAATGTGGAATATTGGGCTAAATTTTCTTAAAATCCCAGGTAGAAATGTAAGTTTCACAGGTGATTTCCATCTTCCAAGAAGTGCAGGTAATAATAGGCCATTTTTTTCTTATTTTTTTTTACAGTAGAAATTAGGATAAAATCATTGGGCCAGATAAAATTAGCCAGATTCATAGGCATTTTTGCCAAATTTACCTGGGTTTTCTGCCCAATTTTCCAGTTTTTTATAGTTTTACCAAACCAAGCATTAAAGTATAGCACATCCATGATCCACATCTTAGGTTAGGATTGAAGTTTTTCTAATTAATACCTAGATCTTGCAACTCCAAAGTGAAAAATTTTTAGTAAATTTAAATACAATACCCAATCATGCACTTTTGTTAATAATAAGATGGGAGATGCCTATCTCATCTGGTTGGAGTCTTGTGGTTCCAAAAATAGCTAGAAACCAAGCCTGAATGCCTGATTGCAATGCAGTTCAGTTAAAGTAAACTTATCTACATATTTTTGTTGAGAATTGTTTGGTTTTGAGTAAGTTATAATAACTTGGATATGATTTTTTTATTTCCAGCGACTCCGACTCTCTGTCTGAAGACGATGATGACCCTGAAACACAGCTTCTTCGAAAAGAGCTAACATCCCTTGAGAGTGAGTTCAATATGTAATTTCTGATATTTTCACAGCTGATACTATAAGTAATTCTACTGGCTGTAAGCTATTATTTTCTGTGTGTTAATACATAATAAACTCATATCAATTGTTAATTTATTGATTCAATCCCTTAATTCATATGAATTTAATTCTTTTATCCCCCAGTATTACTTGCTTTCCCTATTCCTCTTATTGTATTACTTATTTTCTTGTAATTTTAAAAACAAGTGCAATCTCACACTACCTAAAATTGAAATTAGAAAGCAGTTCATGACTTCTAATGCATTATACAAACTTACAGAAGCTTCCTGCTTGTACAACTTCAGCAGTGTTCAGAAGAAACGTCGATGGGTGTGCGATGCATTGTGCCATTCATCGGATTCAGATTCAGATTCAAATTATTTGGAATCATCAAGTTCTCATTTGTATTCAAGTGCAAAGCGAAGAAAACAAGGTTTTGATTATAAATCTCAACTGTTCGATGACAATGTCCATGTGTTTGGTGAAGTTTCAAGTTGTGAACCTCAGGAGAGAAATATGTTTTTGCCTGGCAGTCTCAGACCTGAGGCTGGTCCACTTAACTTCAATAGCAACAACCAGAGTAATGATATACAAAATAAGGAGTCTGAAAATGATGCAAGCTCAAATGAAGATGCAGAATCATCAGAAAATTCAGATGAAAATACTGATGAGGAAGACGAGGATGATGATGATGACAATGATGACGATGATGATGCCCACAATGATGAAAACAGGAGCATTGAGAAAAATTTCTCACTACGGGATGAAGATGGAATTCCAGGGGAGGGAGGTTGCAGGCCTAAAAGACAGCATAGCTTGTCCCCAGAAGAAAGAAGAGAGATGCGAATAAATGCCATGATAAGAGAGCACCTCATCAGGAAAAGCCATGCTGCCAGTTACTTCTCACAAAAATGGGTACTTTATCTTTCTTAAATTTCACGTGGAAAATCATTTACTTCAATAATGCTTTAATATCAATTGTGATTATAATGCTATTGTTAGAGTGGAACTATTAAATGACTCTAAAATGAGATTTGCTTGTTAAATTCAAATTTAGATGACAAACCCTTAGTTTCCGAGGAATTGCTTGAAACATTAGGTTCATTCAATTTTATTTGGATCATATATATAGCTTCTTGATCTTGTGTGTTTGGCAGTGACTACCTAGTGCTGATGAAGCTTAATGGTGTAAAGTTGGCCAGACATAAAAAGAAGCCAAAATGCATGTTATCAGATGTAGTAGGTAGTATGTATTTCACACATAGCTTTATTTTGTTTGTTCTTCTCAAAATTTCTGCCGTGAAATTTGGCATTTGTGAGATAAATTAGATTAGAGATAATCCTGCAAATCAGTACATAAGATTTTGAGCTCCATGCTTCCTATTTTGGAGAATTTCTTTTTGGTTATGATCTACCAGTACATGCAAAATAATTTCCTTTCCATGTATATCTGTGATTACTAGTTCAATAGCATTATGAGCTAGATCCGTGGTATGATGTGAGAAATATACTATTAATAATGTGGTAGAAAGTATTCGTGTGAGTTATTCATATCACATTATTTTCAAGTTGGATTTTATTCATTTATTCAGAGTGTGAAGGATATGCCATCTGTAGACCCGCTGGTTGAGGACAACCCCTACAAGGGGCGGGGTTTTCTGTACTACGGAGCTGGTCTGTTGTCCAGCGTTGACAGGTCAGCATTTGAAATTCATGATTCCATTGATCTGAATATTGAAAAAAATGTGCAGGTTTGGAAAATATTATGGATTGATAAATTGTTGGGTGCTGCTGCCGGTAGAACTTGATGTTTAAATTTAACCTTATTTACCTTTGAGGTTTTGAAGTATTTTCAGAGCCTTTGAGCCTTTAATACCATGAATTGTGATGACAAGAGGATTTTTGAGCTGTTCTAGTCAAAGCAGGTTACACTTTATTCAGCTGCTGCAAAAATATTCACTTGATTTTTCAGTATTTTTCTGCCAGTCTTCTGTTTTCATTTGTTTTAAAATGAAGCTGATTATTGCAAACTCAAGAAACTCTGAAATTGCTTCAACCTTACTTCTTCAATTGCAACGGCAATTTTGGTTTGTGGGTTAGATCAGGAAGTACAGCAATCTTTTGCATTTATTTGTTTAATTTTCTTCTTCAAATGAAATATCAATAAACTTCAATCATGTGGAATTGACTTGCCAAATTTACTTCCTCAATATGAAGATTTTGATGCCCAATTATCTGATGCAAATGAAATTGACATGTCAGCAATAACTTTAGAAATATTTGCTAGATTTCTTCCTGCTACCAGTAAAATTTATATTTACTGCAATGGATGAAAAGATGTGACAGGCTCAGCCTGAGATTTGTTTGCCAGATATTATGAAACAAATAAAATTAACAGGCAGAACAATCACCTGAGATTTATTTGCTAAATTTTTTTAAGCAAATGAAATTGACAGTTATATCAACACCTGAGATTTACTTGCTAGATTTTTTTAAACAAATAAAATTGATACCGGTATGTATAACAATGATTTGAGATTTATTTGCCAGATTTTCTAAGAAATAATATTGACAGGTATAATGACAATCAGCGGTACTTGGCGTGCTCTCGGAGGGTGCGCAGTTCTGTTGGCAGCAAGGGCAGCCGTGGAGCCTCTAATGGTGCTGCGCCCGTTGGCGGCTCAAAGGTCGACCAGAGAAGACCTGCATCAGGTTCTCTTGTGATGGAGGCCGCGATCAAGGAAGAGGATGATGACACCAACTTTGATCAGGTTTCATTGTCTTATAATATATAACCTTCCCTGGGCACCAGCAGAGGTGCTATATATTGTATAGGTAACCTTCCCTGGGCACCACCAGAGGTTATATATACTTTAATTTTTGTTACCTACCTTTTGTTTCAGGTTTGTTGTTGTTTGTTACTTTTTTGTTGAGTTTTTTTTACTAAATTTTGTTTAAATTTAGTAAAAAATAATTCTATTAATGACTGCTTGTGTTCATTGATGTCCATTTTTTTCGATTTTGAACCCAATTTTTCTCCAATAATATTTTATTTATTAAGGCTTATAGATTAATTATCAGACGATTTATTTAGCTTCATGTCATCAATGCTGTACATAGCAAAGACCTGGTAACTAGAGATACTGTGAGTAGAACATGTCAATTTATAACATTGAAATGTAAGCTATGGTAAGCTTATATTTGTAGGACCTTATTTTGTGTATGAGTTCTACATTACTATTATGTTATTGTGAATCCTGGTGTAAATTATTAACATGCAAACTCGAATAATTGGTAATGAATAGACATGAAAAACTAAGTAATTATTCTATTCTGTCCTAGAAAATACGTCAATTTTTTTTAATTCACTAAAGATTTTGGCTATTCTTGTTTAACTGATCATTTGTTATTGCCAGAACTCTGAGAACTTGCTGGGAATGGACTATGATGGAGAAGAATCTCTTGCGGATGAAGACATCTCTAAGATCAGAACCCGGGCTCCTTATAAGAAAGAGAAGAAAGGAAAAAAACTTGATGCTCAGGTTAGTGATATGTATTTTAAATGGTAAGGAATAAGGATTTGCTTTGGGTTGAAAAAAATAGTCTGTTTAATGATGATACAAATATATTGTAGCAATTAACTTCTAAATTTTATTGGAGTTGGAAAAGTAATTATATATAATAGTAATGGTTAATGGCGTAATTATATTAATGGTTATATTCCTGTGCTTGCAATCATCAAATGATCAAATTTCCCCTATTTTCTAGTATTTCTAGTTTGATAATTTTGCATGGATCTCTAGCATACCTAATATAATTTTTTTAGTCAACAATAAGGTTTTGATGAAATTTCCATCTAGGTTAGGACTGCGGTTTAGGCACTGTAAGGGCACCATTTCCATGCATATCATTCTTGCCTAAAGTTCTGACTCCCACTTGCTTAAATTACGTAGATGTGTTATCAAAGGTGTTAGTAGTTTAATATCAGGATAATGGATTTCCAGTGTAAAGATTATTGTGTTTAGTTTTTGTGTCGTTAGTTATCCTTGACTTGTGTTGTGGTGGATGGTTCCTTCACTTTGAAATAATTGTGATATTTTTACGGTTTTTAATGAAATTTCGCTAATATTACACATTTTTAAATGGGACTCGCTAGAGGTTTCAAAATCATGTGAATATTAGTCACTAGTAAAAAAGTAATGTCGGCATATCTGCTAATGCTGTGCTTAAGTTTTAATACTTCATGCAAAATCACTTGCGTATAATAGTTTGTTTCCTCTGGTTTTGAAATTATTGCAATGCAATATTTGGTACGTACTTCTTGTATAGTATATTATGTACATAAAATAATAGTAATAATATAATCAATAATACATTCAAATATAATTCTAATAGCAAGAACTTTGTTTGGTTGCAGAGGATGCAAAACGCAGCCATTAAGAAGATGCTATAATAGTGTTTAACATACTAGGTACATTATAATAATATGTAAATAATAAATTAACGCACCATGTTATGTCAGGCGCTCGCAATGCGGCAGCCACAAGCTGTGGCTGCTGATGACTCGCAAGGGCCCACTAAGAAGATGCTATAATATTGTTTAACATACTAGGTACATTATAATAATATGTATATAATAAATTAACCCACCACGTTTTGTCAGGCGCTCGCAATGCGGCGTCACAAGCTGTGGCTGCTGATGACACGCAAGGAGGTGGTGCGGTCACAGCGCACGCGGGCTGCGGCTCACAAGGAGATGCTGCACAGCTGTAAGAGGATCGCTACAGCTGCTACCAAGACCTACCGACACAAGGCCTTGCAGGTAGCTTCTCTACACGTGATGCTGTTTGTTTATATACGGTATATAGAATCACGTCTTCTTTTGACACGCAATTGTTGTGCATAGATTTTATTTATAGTATAATCTTTAATCGAGTTCCAAAAATATTTTCATTGCATTTTGTATATATATCAAATTTTTTTGTTCATTTATTTATTCATGTAAAGATTAATGCATTTAAAGAGAATTATAAATTTAAATTATTCAAGCTTATGATACTGTATATGCGTGGTTAATTGCATGTATGATTCAGCTTAAATAAAAATTATTCTCGTTTTGAGACTTGATTAATTTTATCCATCTTATCACCAAGATTGCAGTTTGCATTTAAGAATGTAATAATAAATTCAAAAACAATAATTACGTATGTCAAACTTTCAGCCTTCCATTAATAACAACGTTGAAACTCAACGTGCTTAACAACAGAATTTTTATTCGGCAGCTTTGCTATATCTAACAAATAGTTTTCACTAGTGCATATTATTCATCATATTAAACCAATCACATATCAAAGAATTTTGTAGGGTATATTTAAGCTTGGCTCAGTACTACTTATTACTTGTTGCAGTCCTGCATATTTATTCCATACCTCTAAACTCCTTCAGATTTTACGTTATAAATTTGACACTAAATTGTTTTCCCGTGAATGCAGAGCCAGAAAATTGTGAAGGAGAAAGTGTGGCTACTGAAGCGCCTGAGTCGCAGCATGCAGAACGAGTGGAGAAAGTTTGACCGCATCATCAAAGAGCAAAACAAGCGGGCAGAGAAAGAAGCGGAAGAACAGCGAAAGATGGATAAAGAAATCATGGAGGTAATAGATACTTGACTTTATTTGTATATTTTAGTTAATGCAAACTTAAATTTTTATTGCCAAACTGGAATTATCGAATCTTAACAATTTTTCAAGATTTGCACAGTTACTATTGGCAAAACTCTGACGAGGGAACTTTGTCATACCGTATATGTTTAGTATCGGTGCTTGTTAAAACAGTTTCAAAATTTCAAATTAGTCATAGTATAAAATTTATCGTCAAAAATTATTCGAAATATTGGAGCTTCGCCGACAGAAGTTTCTAGGTTACCATGTACTGAGCATGGTGAGAATTGTATATGTCTCGAGTCAAAAAATAAAGCCGTTTTGCACTTAAAAAAATTGTTGATGTTAAAGGTTATTCAGTTTGAATTACTATATCCAACACCAAACAGTCAACTAATTTAAAATGACTTTTTCTTCATGCCTGCAGCGCAAAGTAAAATTTCGCAATACCTAAAATGAGTTTCGCTGTTCAGGCAAAGCGACAGCAGCGCAAGGTAAACTTCCTCATCACGCTGCCGGAGCTCTACGCGCACTTCATGCGAGACAAAATATCAGGCCGCCCCGACGACGGCACCAGCACGGAAATACTCAAGCAGCTTGAGGACGCCCCTAATGTTGGGGGCTCGACTCCTGCAGAGGGACTTACCCTCGCTGGGGGACCGACTTCGGCTGGGGACCTGACTCCTGCTGCCGCCGCCGCTGCTTCTGCAGTTTCACTGGCTGACGAAGACTACGACTGGTGCGATATCTCAGATTGTTTTTTATTATGTTGTTGGACGACTCAAATGAACTTCGTGCTTCTTCATTTCTTCAAAAAATTTTTGGCTGCTACTGCCGCTTAATTTGCTTGGAAATATCGATTACATTTATATTTTAAGCAGATTTTTTCACGGATTCCAAATAAATATACGGTTTATTGATTTTTTTTTTGCCCCAGTAAGGCTTTCATTTTTCTCTCAGAACTAACGATAATTTAAACAAATAGTATTTTAGTATATAATCTAATATTTTGTTATTATTTATATATTATTTATTATCATTTTTCATATTGTCAAACGATCATGAAATCATGAAAAAAGCAACCATAAAAGTGGTTTAAAATTTTGCACACATCGTTTTCTTGCACGTTCACAACTTTTCCGCACTATATTGTGAAAGCGAACTCCAAAATGTTGAGAAATCGTTCCACCGTAGTGTACAGTGTACAAAAATAATTGTAGCAAAACAAAAACAAAAAACTATCTGAATTTTTGTCTGAAAAAGGCCTGTCACTAATTCTGCACAAATTGTGTTACACTAATCATTCAATGATTGTGTCGACAGTGAAGCCCTGAAGCGACAAGCTCTTCACACGGCACAGGAAGCCGTCCGGTCTCAGCGCTCTCTGATGAGCAAATATGACCAAAGTCGCCAGGGGGGCGGCGGCTCCGGAGAGAAGGAGTTCATGCAGCCTGAAATTTTCATGGGGCAGCTAAAGTCATACCAACTTAAGGGCATGAACTGGATCGCTAATCTTTATTACTTCGTGAGTTTTATTTTTACAATACAGGAGTAAGCTTAATGTTGCTTGTCAACCATATTCATTGTTGGACGTAACCGATAGAGCTTTTAATAAACTTCTATGAGAGTGTCAAATTCTTGGCTTGTGCATTTTTTAGATTAGTAAGTTCTTTAAATTTTAGGAATGATGTAGGCGGACGCTAGCCCATTCTTGGTGCTATCTTCTAGTTTGAGGTCATGTAGACAAATTGACTATTTTTCACAGATTACCCGGTTTGTGGCATTGTTTTCAAATTAAATCTAAATTTGTAAAAACCGTAATGATGATTTGAATAATGAGGAATAAATTATTGCCTGATTTTAAAAATAAATTACAGAAAGTGTTGTGATAGTACTTCTATAAAAATTACAGCAAATGATGCCAGAAATTAAGAGAATTTGTTTATTTAAAATGATTGATTACTTCAGGGCATCAACGGCATCTTGGCAGACGAGATGGGCTTGGGCAAGACGGTCCAGGCGATCGCCTTCCTTGCTCATATTTGCGAGGAGTATGGTGAGCTGATGGTGACATGATGGTGACATGATGGTGACATGATGGTGACATGATGATGACATGATGGTGACATGTTGGTGACATGATGGTGACGTGAGTGTGGTGGGCTGATGGTGACATGAGGGTGGTGAGCTGATGGTGACATGATGGTGACATGATGGTGACATGTTGGCTACATGATGGTGACATGATGGTGACATGTTGGTGACATGATGGTGACATGTTGGTGACATGATGGTGACATGAGTGTGGTGGGCTGATGGTGACACGAGTGTGGTGAGCTGATGGTGACATGATGGTGAGCTGATGGTGACATGATGGTGACATGATGGTGACATGAGTGTGGTGACATGATGGTGACATGAGTGTGGTGACATGATTGTTACATGATGGAGACATGAGTGTGGTGGGATGGTGGTGACATGAGTGTGGGAGGATGGTGGTGACACGAGTGTGGTGAGCTGATGGTGACATGAGTGTGGTGGGATGGTGGTGACATGAGTGTGGGAGGATGGTGGTGACACGAGTGTGGTGACATGATGGTGACATGATGGTGACATGAGTATGGTGGGATGATGGTGACATGAGTGTGGTGGGATGGTGGTGACATGAGTGTGGTGGGATGGTGGTGACACGAGTGTGGTGACATGATGGTGACATGATGGTGACATGAGTATGGTGGGATGATGGTGACATGAGTGTGGTGACATGATGGTGACATGAGTGTGGTGACATGATGGTGACATGAGTGTGGTGACATGATGGTGACATGAGTGTGGTGGGATGGTGGTGACACGAGTGTGGTGGGATGATGGTGACACGAGTGTGGTGGGATGATGGTGACATGAGTGTGGTGGGATGATGGTGACATGATGGTGACATGAGTGTGGTGGGATGATGGTGACATGAGTGTGGTGGGATGATGGTGACATGAGTGTGGTGGGATGATGGTGACAAAAGTATGAACAAATTAAAAGGCGAAGCGAACACTGAGGAGGTACTACCGATAATAATGATGTAATTGAAAATACTACTGAGCAATGGAAATAAATGAAAATATTAATAAAAATTGTATCATATTTGTTTTTTCTTCTGTACAAGGAGTTCCTTGTGAGCGTATTGGGAACTGATGCTCCTAGATGGCGAAAATTTGGAATGAATTTATTAATAGTTTATTTTGAACTGTGAATAAGTGTGTGTATAAGTATAACAACTGTGTGAGAATTAGCATTAAATTAATATTCAAACTCACTTAAGAAGACACTTGAAATTGTAGGCAGTATTAGTTGATAAATTTTATAATAATATGAATGGGATAGGATTTTCAATAGAAATAAATCTATTTTAATTGACTTTACAGACAGCTGGGGCCCTTTTCTCATCGTGACGCCAGCCTCTACCCTACACAACTGGACCGCTGAGATCAACCGCTTCGTGCCGGAGTTCAAGGTTTGTTTTCTTGTTATTTTCTTCAGAATTGTTCTGTACGTAGTTACGTGTGTGACTGTACAACTGTCAACGGTACAACTGTACGTACACTCGAAACGTACTTTGTAAAATTTGAGTTTTTTTACTGTCCTTTTAGTTGATCCCCTGGTCAGAAATGTAAAACATTTTTATTGTCTATTTTACGGTACATTGAATCAATTCATGTTATTCACCCAACTATGTAGATAAATTTTATTAGCTTATATTACGACACATAAAATAATTATTGTTAATGAATATTGTTATTGAATATTGAGTTATTGTTAATAAATAATTATTTTTTAGTTTTAATGTGTTCCTGGTAATTACCGCAGGTGGTGCCGTACTGGGGCACGCCTGAGGAGCGCAAGAGTCTGCGTAAGTTTTTTGACTTGCGTAACTGCGGCGACCGCAAGGCCGCGAGCTTCCATGTGGTCGTCACCAGCTACCACATCGTCATCCAGGACTTCAAATTCCTCAACAGACTCAAGTGGAACTACATGGTCCTTGATGAGGCTCAGGCCATCAAGAGCATCAACAGGTACCATCATGTAAAATGTGCATGGTCCATGATGAGGCACAGGCCATCAAGAGCATCAACAGGTACCATCATGTAAAATGTGCATGGTCCAAAGAGCATCAACAGGTACCATCATGTAAAATGTGCTTGGTCCTTGATGAGGCACAGGCCATCAAGAGCATCAACAGGTACCATCATGTAAAATGTACATGGTCCTTGATGGTAACATGGTACATGGTCCTTGACGAGGCGCAGGCCATCAAGACCATCAACAAGTAACATTATATCGAATATGTTTTCAAATCAAGAGTATTAATTATACAATTAACTCAAATAACTCAAATGTCAATTCACGTGAAAAAAGTTTCGAGCGCGAGCAACATACGATTTTTGGACAAATGGTTCTGTTTTGAAATGCGGAATGAACCAAGATATTTGGCGAAAAAAATCTATAGAAAAACAAAGAGAAGAAATAAGAACGAAGGCTTGCCCTCCAGCACGAACTTCAAATAAATGCTTCGAAAATTTTCACCTATCGATTTGTACTTTTTTGTGATCTGATTTGGGATTCTTGAACTGCCTGATGCACGTAGTAGAAATCAGATGATTTGAAGGATAGCTTATTGTTCAAGATAATATGCGATATGCACTGCAGCAATATCACAAATTACAGACCAAGCGCTCGGACCAATATTGGAAAGTCATGTAATGAACTTATGAAAGTTTATGTTTGGAGGAATGTTTTTTATGTTTTTGGGAGTTTTTTATGTTTTTTAGGAATGTTTTTTATGTTTTGGGGGAAATTTATTCAAGGGGAAATTCTTCGATCAAGGGGAAATTTATTTCTTGAATGAACGAAGCAAAGAAAAATCTCTCTCAGAAAAATGAAGGAGCCAAATTGTCCAATTTGTGACGCTTTCAGCGCGTAGCACCGATACGTTCTTTTGCTAGGTCAAACTGGGTTAGTATGACCCGAAGTAGAACTAGAAGTGCATCGCTATTTTGACAAAGCCTCACTCATCCATCCGAGTGATTGATGCGATGTCTATAAGTAATTCATTCTTAAATAAATAACTAATTATAATGCAGCGTCTCTAATTTATCATTGATAAAATGATTTTTCTGCTGTCAATATTGCTTAGGTAGATTGATTATTAGCGCATTCTCTCATTTATGGAAAAAAGGCGCTATTGTGCTCGCCATGTCAGCCCGTCCGTCTGTCCGTCTGTCCGTCCGTCCGTCTGTCTGTCTGTCCGTCTGTCTGTCTGTCCGTCTGTCTGTCCGTCCGTGACCTCACGTTTTCGTCGACGATAAAATACGCTCTCTGTCACTCACTGCAGTGAGTACTGAGTTATATTATTTTTTGTGTTGTTCTCAGCCAGCGCTGGAAGTTATTACTGGGCTTCAGCTGCCGGAATCGCCTGCTGCTGTCGGGGACGCCCATCCAGAACACCATGGCCGAGCTGTGGGCGCTGCTGCACTTCATTATGCCCGCGCTGTTTGACTCGCACCAGTGGTTCAACGAGTGGTTCAGCAAGGACATCGAGGGCCACGCCGAGAACCGGACTCATGTCGATGAAAGTGCGTTTAGTCACATGCTTTCTCATTAATTATCATTAACACGGGCCGAGAACCGGACTCATGTCGATGAAAGTGCGTTTTGTCACATGCTTTCTCATTAATTTTCATTAACACGGGCCGAGAACCGGACTCATGTCGATGAAAGTGCGTTTAGTCACATGTTACTAATGAGCAAATCTGAGACGAAAGGGCGTTTTGTGACATGCTTTTTCATTAACACGGTCACCTTATATTTGCTAATTAGTGACATGTTACTAATGAAAAAATGTGAGGGGAGGGGGCTTTAACTAAAGTTATTAATGAGAATATTTGAGGTTATTAATGACAATATTTGAGGTGATTGATGAGAATATTTGAGGTGTTTAATGAAAATATTTTTGGTTATGTCAGTAATGAGAATAACGTATTTCAGGCAATGTTAGTAATGAGAAAATCAAAGATATTATTGCTTAGAAAATCTGCGGACATCCCGTTAATGAGAAAATATGAGCGAATATAGGTCATGCAGCACGGATTAAAACCATATTAATGTCAATGAAGGTCTGTTAAAAATTTTTTTTAATTACACTCACAAATTTTTATAATGTGAAATTATTACACAGAACATTTAAACCGACTGCACACCATCCTGAAACCGTTCATGCTTCGGCGCATCAAAACCGAAGTGGAAAACGAGCTTACCGACAAAATTGAGGTGAGAGATTTGCAGCGATCGCCCTTGCACCAGAGGGAAGGAGGTTTGCTCTCTTTCATTTATGTATATTTTTCTGAAATTTTACTGTCAATTCAAAATTCTTTACTATTATATTCGGGATGTTGAATTTTCTTAACTCAGTTAATGCGTCCGCCGAAATTCTGCGCTCGGCGGATGACTTCCCATTTTTTTCTTTTGTATTTTAAATTTTATAATACTAGATCAAATTCTTCAACTTAAAGAATTCATCTACTGTGTTATAAAAAATTGTTTTGCCTATTTCTACTGTGTAATAGATCATGGTTGTGCCTAAATGTGCTGTGTAACAAATCATAGTTCAACCTTATTTTACTGTGTAACAGATCAATGATTGACCTTATTTTTCTGTGTACCAGATCAACGATCAACCTTATTTTACTGTGTACCAGATCAACGATCACCCTTATTTTACTGTGTACCAGATCAACGATCACCCTTATTTTACTGTGTAACAGATCAACGATCACCCTTATTTTACTGTGTACCAGATCAACGATCACCCATATTTTACTATATAACAGATCAACGATCACCCTTATTTTACTATATAACAGATCATGGTGTACTGCCCGCTGACGCTGCGCCAGAAGTTCCTGTACTCTGGCCTTAAGAACAAAATCAGCATCGATGAACTGCTGCACTCAACCTCAGGCTCGGCCACCACCCCCGCCTCCGTCACCAACTCCCTCATGAACCTCGTCATGCAGTTCAGGAAGGTGGGCTACCACAAACGAAATAAGTCTATATTAAGTACATTAAATATTTTAAATATATTACATATTTTTATAGATTAATTTCAATGAGATTAATCTATATTAAATATATTAAATATATTACATAGTTCCTCGGCTACCGCTAATTAAATTAATCTATATTAAGTACATTAAATATTTTAAATATATTGCACATTTTCTCGGCTACCGCAAATGAAATAAGTCTATATTAAGTACAGTGAATATTTTATATATATATTTCATATTTTCAAGTTATGATTTGTTTTCGATATAGTGGAAGTATTTATGTAGTAGATATTTCCGAGTTAGTAAATTGATTGATATATTGACACTTCTTGATATATTAAATATATTTTTTTCGATGAATAGATATTATCAATATAACTTGTTCATTAGAACACGAACTTGAACAATTCCTGGTATAAACATGCTACTTCTTGAAAACTTTAGTCAAAATTTACTGCCTATTTTGAATATAGCGACACATGTTCAATTTTTCAACTGAAGATTAGTGATTGATGTATTTATTTGATGTAACGATCGATGATTTACACTAACTAGACCTATGTTTTTTATCATATGATTATTCATTACACTAACTAGACCTGTGTTTTTTACCGTATATCTATTCAATTACACTAACTAGACCTGTGTTTATACTGTACCGTATATCTATTCAATTACTCTAACTAGACCTAATGTTTTTTACCATGTGTCTATTCAATTACACTGACTATATATATATAAACCTGTCATTTTACCGTATTTCTATTCAATTACAATTACACTAACTAGACCTATGTTTTTTACCGTATGATTATTCAATACTCCAACTAGACCTGTGTTTTTTACCATATGTCTATTCAATTACACTGACTATATATATAGACCTGTGTTTTTTACCGTATTTCTATTCAATTACACCAACTAGACCTGTGTTTTTTTATCGTATTTCTATTCAATTACACCAACTAGACCTATGTTTTTTACTGTATATCTATAAAATTACTGTAAATAAACCTGTATTTTTATGTGTATTTAATATCGGGCATTTGTCTCAGGTCTGCAACCACCCTGAGCTGCTGGAGCGTCGGGAGGTGCAATCTTCCCTCTGGAGCGTCCCTCTCGCAGCCCTCGTGCCCAGGCTGCTCTACCACGTCGCCCTGGACGGGCCGCCCCTCGTGCCTGCCTTCCTATCACCCTTCTGCCCTCACCACGTCCATACGCAGCTATACTCTCGTGCGCTAGTTAATATAAAGAAAATTCATGCTTCTACCTGCTTTATATATTAACATTGACATATGGTTCATTTATACCTATCATGTAGAATCGCACTCAAGAAATTTTCCGTCATAATTAATGTCATCAAGATTACAAGATTACAGATTAATTTCTCTAGATTACAAGATAAGATTACAAGATTAATATTTTTACAAGATTAATTTCTCCATAATATTTACCCACCACAGGTGATGCGGCCAGTAACCAGGATGGTGGTGCGGTATGGTTAACTAGTTGGTGGTTCGCTGCGCTGTGTGGTGTGAGTGTTGCAGAGGCTTGTCTACTATTGGTTGGTGATGTTGTAACCACATGGCGGCTGCTGCATCACTACCATCACCACACACTCCATATCTCTCATCACATGCAACGATGGCATGCTTCATCACACCATTCGCTCTCAGATGGAAACTGTTCATATTTGTCGTCTGGAAGTTCTTCTTCTGCAAGGAAATCATTTTTAAATAACGGGTCTCTCATACTCCCCGGCCATGACATGAGTGGTGACGTGTTGCGGTCGCTCGTCTTCTGTACACACACGTCGCCCTTCTATGCCTTCGTCGACCACGTCGTCAGGAGCGTGCCTGAAACGTCCGCGCACCGACTCATGAGGTATGCTTTATGCTGCTTTTGCATTCTAATTCGTTATCTATTTCTTATCTCGGTTATAATTTTATTATTATTTATTGTATTGTAGTTATAATTGTAATAAATTATTGTTACGCATTTATTATGTGTATCTTATGAAATGGACGATCGTTCATTGATTTTTTGGTCAGAAGTTGAAAAGTCTAAGGAAAAGTTGCATTTTATTTAATAACAACATATATCTTCCAAGGAGAATTACATGAGTATTGTTAAAGAAAAAAATAGCCGTAACACTTGTTGTTGATCAGTCTTAGCTATATGAAATTAGCTGCCTCGTCACCTATAGCATTAAACGTTTTTGTTTTAATATGCATTAAATGTAATGCCATATTATAATATATAGTATGCCATAAATACTGTGAATGGTGTTATTAAGATATAGCAAATGCTAAATGTTCTCTTTGTCCACAGACTAAACAAGCGCAACAAGCCTCGAATAGAAGAAGTTAGCAGCGGCGTCGCTGGGAAATTAGAACCTGAAGACGATATCTCGTCTCGCCTTGATGCCTCAGGAAGCCTGCCTTCCCGGAGCAAAGATACGTCGTCTGTGGCCTCATCGCCTGTGGCCTCATCGTCTGTGGCCTCCCAGTCCTCGAACTCGCCCACAAAATCCGCGGTTTCTTCGCCGAAAAAATCCCCGAGGTTAAAATCGCCATCCAAGGTTAGCGAATTGCAATGTGACTTTGAAAAAATTGTACAAAATATGGTGTGTTCTTAAGTTTAATGGGATGCTTATTGTCATTTCTGTTTAAGGCAAGCATAACCTTGAACAGGCAGTTGATATTTATATAATAGAATTTATTTTCTTATAATTCATGGATAGATTTTGAAAATAACAATTTCTATGTTTAGAATATGATTACGCCTAGAGTTAGAAGAGTATTTTCTAAGCCTTAGATGGTACTGTTATTGGTAGAAAACTTAAAAAATTAGCAACGTTTTCCAGTAGAAATTGCTCTAACTCCAATGTCCAATCCAAGACATTAAAACGTCGATCTTGTTGCTCTGGCCCGTCTTATTGCTAACGTCTCGGATGTATTCTGACGTACCCAGACGTGTGGAGTTCGTACGTCCGAATGTCCCACGTCCCCTTCAGGAGAAGAGGACGTCCCAGCGCGCCCGTTCATTCCCCGTTTGCCCGTAACCCGCGCATGTGAGCCCACTTCGCTGCCCGCGTTCCTGGCACAAACTTGCCCTAAGGTACTAAGGAATTACTATTAAATATGATGTAATTAATTAATCAAGTAATAAGGAATCAATTTAGATATTCAATTAATCTTAATTAAGATGTAAATCAATTAATCACTGACTCCCCTCAGGGGGGACTTATGGCGGGTTTTGAGAAACGTTCGATATTGAGACCTTCCACCTCTATGGTGATGTTCATTCTGACTTTCGGTGCGAGATAGCTAAATAGCTGAAGCGCTGGTAAACATGTGGCTACTAAACTAACTAATTAACTAATCAGTAACTGATCTCGTGAGTGATTAATCAACTAAATCTCTTAATAATTTTAATTGACCTCCTGAAATAATGCTGGTTTCGGTTTTATTTAGTTATAGATTATTCCGATGCAATTAATATTTGCATACGTCTTTGAAGCCTGACACCGTGATAATATAGGAGCGTATACAAGATATCTCTAGTGTCGGGATAAGTACATCAAAATAAAACTTTACTTTTTATTGGTAGAATCGAGAGACATGGAAAAAATAAGGCGAGATTTATTATTTGGTAAATGCTTATTTCATTCAGAAAATGAAAATTTGAAGTTTAAATTAAATTTAAAAGCGAAATTTTAGCAGGAATTCCATACTGAATGCGAGTTCGAAAGGGTCCTTCTTCAACTAACGTAATTAGTTTCCAAACTATGTATTTGGGGTAAAGAAATTATCAAATTACAGGAATGACCTGTCCCGAGTAACGTCGAGTTAACGTGTTAGTTTTGCATAAAGTAACCCGCACTAGTTTGGCTTATACCCAGTGAAAATTTGCAGACGCCTCAGCTTTTGATTTGGATTACCAGAAGCTGGGGCGACTCTAAATTGTGTTAGGGTAGTGAGCTGCTGAAATTATAGTCATCATACTTATGTTGCAGGTGATGTGCAGTGCCAGACGCCTCAGCTTCTGATTTGGGTTACCAGAAGCTGGGGCGACTCTAAATTTTTTTAGGATAGTGAGCGTCTGAAATTATAGTTATCTCACTTCTGTTGCAGGTGATGTGCAGTGGCCGGCGCCTGTACAGCTACGACCAGCACGCATGCGTGAGCGCCGCGCCTCTCAGGCCGCCCCTGGCGCTGCAAATGCTGCAGCGCGGCGTCGCGCACGTGCAACAGGTGCTCTGTGTTATTGATCTGGTCAATTATTGAATAGAATTTCATATTTGAATTCTATTTGAACTTGATTTAATTTTTCACTAACCTCTTGGAAAATAGCACTCTAATGTTTAACGGGTGTCATGCTTCATTTCCCTTCATATCTCTCGATATAACTTCACTTTATGTAATCAATCCATTTTAGCGCATTTTCTCATTTATGAAAAAAAAATCATGTGCTCGCCATGTCCGTCTGTACGTCCGTCCGTCCGTCTGTCTGTCCGTCCGTGACTTCACGTTTTCGTCGACGAGAAAATGCGCTCTCTGTCACTCACTGAGTTATATTATATATTAGTTATATAAATGCGCTCTCTGTACTGAGTTATACTTTTTTAACTGTGAGTTTCATTTGCATACTAGATTTAATAATTTAATTCCTTCTATAAAGAATTAGCTGCAACCTTAAACCGGCCGTAGACCTCTTTTTGATTAATTTTGTATCGGTTGAAGAAGCCTATTTATTTACATAGGTATGACAATTTGGGATTGAGCCGGTGAACGAAATCCAGAAGCTTGCACCCTCACAAACACGCAGTCGATTTCATACCTTAGTTAACTGACTTGTGTGGACATTTAACTCAGTTAATATGGTAATGTGAAGTTCTATTCCGCCATCTCATGAATTAATTGGTAAAATAGATTTTTATCGAAACCTATGCTATGCCATTACCCTCTTGCTATGCACAACATATGCTATGTCAGTACCCTCTTGCTATGCTATACCATTACCCTCTTGCTATGCTATACCATTACCCTCTTGCTATGCACAACATATGCTATACCATTACCCTCTTGCTATGCTATTACCTTCTTGCTATGCTATACCATTACCCTCTTGCTATGCTATACCATTACCCTCTTGCTATGCTATACCATTATCCTCTTGCTATGCTATACCATTACCCTCTTGCTATGCACAACATATGCTATACCATTACCCTCTTGCTATGCTATTACCTTCTTGCTATGCTATACCATTACCCTCTTGCTATGCTATACCATTACCCTCTTGCTATGCTATACCATTACCCTCTTGCTATGCACAACATATGCTATACCATTACCCTTTTGCTATGCACAACATATGCTATGCCATTACCCTCTTGCTATGTTATTACCCTCTTGCTATGCACAACATATGCTATGCCATTACCCTTATTCATTTGCCAGTCGTAAAGCAACGATGCTTGAGGTCAGCGCTACGTCGTAAGAACTTTTTTGCAACGCGCACACTTCAATTCATAGATTATTCTTGTGTGACATGATCAGCTAGATTATATGCGGTGTGACCTTAATTACACCTTTAAATATCGCACTAAATGATCATTTATATAATGAATTTCCGTGACAGATGGAAAGAGCATCTATGGGAGACATCAGCCTAGAGACGCCTTGCCCGATGCAGGCGCCTGAGAGGGGCGGGCTAGACGCTCTCACATCCGAGACAGGCGCGGACTGGAACCACGTTATCATTCCTGGTCGGTTTATCTATTGCTTTATTATTAATTTGTGGAGAATTGTGTCTTGAGTAACATAGCGAGTTAGCGACGTGAATATATAACGGCTATTTGAGAGCATAACCACGATACCCACACCACATATCGGGGCATAAGTACTTGTATTATCAGTCTATTATCATTTTTTTAACTTTATCATCCTATGATCGAAATATGTAAATAATTTTTACTACTTACTGGGCACAAGCAAAAGTGAAACAAAAGTCCCGTATCTGGTGTATACGAGAGACGGAGAAGCTATTTTAAATAGAAATTTCTCTTAATCCTGAGCAACAAATTTCAAAGCTGCCTCCAGTCCGGCGAAGTGACACAAAAACTTTAATTGTTTCTAGCCTTCATCACAATTTATTATACTAAGCCTGAAAGAAGTATCATTCTGTACGAAATAATGAACTTGTATGTAAGTTTTCCAAATTTGTATCTTTAATTCGTATGCAATTATCTGTATTGTTATAAACTGGCGGTAACGTGTGTTACCAGGATTTTAAGATTGAATATCATCGACGTCTGTTAATGGACTGTAGGCAAAGCTTCTACTACTCGCATATGCAAAAACATTGTCCGTCATATTTAATTTAAATCTTGCACAAACTTAAATTTTGCAAATGTATTTAAATCTTGCAAAACCTTAAACCTTCCGAATATATTTATATCTTGCACTACCTTAAATCTTGCAAATATATTTAAAATCTTGCACAAGCTCAAGTCTTGCAAATATATTCATATCTTGCACCACCTTAAATCTTGCAAATATATTTAAATCTTGCACAAGCTTAAATCATGCAAATATATTTAAATCTTGCACAAGCTTAAATCATGCAAATATATTTAAATCTTGCCGTACCGTGAGCAGACAAGCACTCGCTCATGATGGACGCGGGCAAGTTGTTCGTGTTGGACTCGCTGCTGAGTCGCATGAAGGCAGCAGGCAACCGCGTCCTTATCTACTCTCAGATGACCAAGATGATCAACCTGCTCGAGGTGCCCCTCTTTATAACCTCTCACTGTCTATTAAAAATGTCCTAAATTTATTAGAAACATCTTGTCCAAAATCATGATTAAGCTCAATTTTTTTCATGTAACATTGAACTCAAATGTTATGCTGAAATTAAAATGTTTCTGCTTAGTTTAACTTCAGATATATTATGCTTACTTCTGATGTTCTGCTTCTCAAAATTGTGAGTGCTTAGCAGCAAAATATACTTTATCTGATGGTATTTGCAGTCGGACAGAATTGGAAGCCACTTTAATGTAGATTATTTTATCCGCGATTTAAGTTATATTAATATTACTTTTTGTTTAGGATTACATGCGGCACCGGCAGCACAAATACATGAGACTCGATGGCTCCTCCAAGATCAGCGAGCGTCGTGACATGGTCGCCGACTTCCAGTCCAAGTAAGAACCATTGCTTAGCAAGTCCGGTCTGTTTCAGCGCATTTTCTCATTTATGGAAAAAGGCGCTTTTGTGCTCGTTATGTCCGTCCGTCCGTCCGTCCGTCTGTCCGTGACTTCACGTTTTCGTTGATTTTGAGAAAATGCGCTCTCTGTCACTCACTGCAGTGAGTACTGAGTTATATTTTTTTCTCTGGGGTTTATTTTTATACGCACGCGAGGGAAGGAGGGGACTGTAGTGGTAGAAGTGCGAGGACGACCGCAAGAAAGAGGGCCGGTGATATCTGAAAATACTATTGTATAAAATGTTTGCATCAAAATTCTTTAAATTCAGAAAAAATATAACTCAGTACTCACTGCAGTGAGTGACAGAAAGGGCATTTTCTCGTCGACAAAAACTTGAGATCACGGACATTCAGACAGACAGACAGACAGACAGACGGACGGACGTGGCGAGCACAATAGTGCATTTTTTCCATAAATGAGAAAATGCGCTAAAAAGAGTACCGGTTTGAAATCTCCTTATAAAAAGCATTAAATTTTATAAAGAATTCGACCCCGTAGCTAATATCCTATGTGTCAAATCAGGAAAAATGTTTGTAGAACCTCTCTGATAATTTTCTAATAGAAACCATTTAACAAATGTTTTAAATCTATTCTAGTGTTTGCATTCCAGTAAAGTTCAATTTATTAAGCACGTGTTGTCACTGGTAATATTATGTGCTTTAAAATTTGACACAAAAACACAGTCACAATAAATTGAAAATTTCACGGCGTCCAAGAATTGAATCGATGAACTCAGCTATGAGATCAATGCTCTGTACCATATTTGTCGTAATTAAAACTGCTTGACTGTTTCCCGCAAAAGCTCCGTACCATAATTATCGTAATTAAAACTGCTCGACTGTTTCCTGCAAAAGCTCTGTACCTAATTTATCGTAATTAAAACTGCTCAACTGTTCCGTATACCGTGATTTAATTCGTTGTGTTCCCTCGCAGATCAGACATCTTCGTGTTCCTCTTGTCTACGCGAGCTGGAGGAGTCGGTATCAACCTCACGGCCGCGGACACTGTCAGTAAATAATATTTATTAACGAAACTATAAATAAAGTTTATTAAAAAAACTGTAAATAAAGTTTATTAAACACACCTGTACTTAAAGTTTATTAAAACACCTGTAAATAATATTTTTAAAATTGCCACAGATACTGATTTATATTTCGCATCTAAATTTGGGATGATATTTTTTTTATAAAAGGAGTCAAATTACCGTGAAATCATTTAGTAAAATTCTATTCTTACAAATTTATTTCATGTGAGTATCAATAGTTTTTGTAATAGTATCATTTGCAAGCTCTTAATTTGCATTTCTCTTGTATATCTAAACGCATTATTCTGGGTCCCGATGTCTCCTCCTATCAACGTGAGGTCTGGTAACACATGAGATTAGTTAATTGCATTTGTCTTACTCGTGTATTTGTTTTTTACAATTCTTACTTAAACCAGCTAACAAAATTAAATAAACTCAATTAAATAAGCTCACTAACTCAATAAATTTTCCCATGTTATATTTAAATCTTGCAAATGTCCCGTAGCAGACAAAATATCATTAACCAGCAAAAAAATATCATTAATTCAATTGTATAAGTTCGCTCAGTGTATAAATTTTCTCAGGTGATATTCTACGACTCTGACTGGAACCATCAGATAAAATATTATTAATTTAATTGTTTCTCAGGTGATATTCTACGACTCTGACTGGAACCCGACTGTGGACCAGCAGGCGATGGACCGCACGCACCGCGTGGGACAGACCAAGCAGGTCACCGTCTACAGGCTCATTTGTAAAGGCACTATTGAGGAACGCATCCTACAGCGGGCCAAGGAAAAGAGCGAGGTGCTTATGTGGGATGTTTAATTATTTCCTTATAATTAATTAAAGTTTAATTATTTCCTTACTTCGATGTTTATTTCGAAGCGCCTTGGCACTTCGTGGATTCGATAGAAGAAATTCTCTTCTGTGTACAAGCACCCCGCGAATGTAAATGTAATGTTGTTAGATAATTGCTTGAATTGGAAACGTGGATGCGCAAAATAAATGCAATGAAACGTATATTACGTCGGTGTGCTACCTAATTGTAACTAATTGCTGCCTAATTAAAAGGAATCGAGACAAAATTCTCTCCAATAGCTCAGGGTATATGCGAACTTTAAAGTTATATCTTCAAATATATTTCACTAATCTAGAATTCCTTACAAGTGATTTTTTCTGCATGCAGACCGCACATTAGCCGCCCATAACACACGTGGCAGCATATCTTGAATGAATGTTTGTAAGCTTATTGGAAATATCTTATAGATAAACTTTATATATAACTTCAGATATATTTCGGTGAACTGGAGTTCCTTACAAGTGATATTTTGCACACAGATCCAGCGCATGGTTATCAGCGGCGGGAGCTTCAAGCCTGACACGCTCAAGCCCAAGGAAGTCGTCTCACTGCTCCTTGATGACGACATCGAGCAGCAATGTGAGCATCAAATTTAATGTTATGTGTTTTTAGCGCATTTTCGTTTCTATGGAATAAATGCACTGTTGTGCTCGTCATGTCCTTCCGCCTGTCTGTCCGTCCGTGACTTCACGTTTTTGTCGACGAAAAAATGCGCTCTCTGTCACTCACTGCAGTGAGTACTGAATACCATTTTTTTTATTTTGGTCTTGATTTATTCATGTATTACTAATAAGAGCGTTGGCATCTGTATTGCGTTAGTTTCGATGAGATTCAAATGAAACTCAAGTATTTCAGCAAACTGACTAACTAGGCAAAGAAGGTCGAAAAATTGCGATCAAAGATTTTTAAAAAAGTTACTTATCTTTTTAATCTGTATTGTGAGTAAATCCACCATTTTATCATTAACATTTTCACACTTCAACACGCGGTCTATTCCCGTTAAACATGGTTTCAATAAATTAACATTTTATTAATATAGGATTGAAGTTTTCTGTTTAAATTTTCAAACCTTACTTTTCTAATCTTAGTCAACAAATTTCAATTTTCTTGCTAAAGTATTGAAAGTATATTTTCAGTTTTTCAAGCCTCACTTCCTTTTTTTAAATCTTGTCATAAATTTCAACTGTAATGATTAGTTGTCTTCATTCGTGTACCTAGTACTCGTATTATATATTCGACTTCGTAGGGCATGAAATCGCATTGAAGGTATATTTTCTTTTTCTTTCAACTGTAATTATTTTTAACTTTCAGTAATTTAATTTTACATGCTATTTAAACTACATATTTCATATATATATAGTTTAAATAGATGAAATATATAAAAACTATATATTTCAGTTTTTCTAAACGTAATCGTGTTCGTTGTTTCCCCGCAGTCCGCGCTCGTCAGGACGAGCGTCGTGCGCTAGACGAGCGCCGTGTCGAGTACAACAGAGAGAAGATGCGCAAGCGATACGCTGAGAAGGTTATTTAATTTAATTAATATTTTGTTATCACTTGAAACTCATTTGCAGTTCACAGAATGAAATATTATTCCAATTTTGATTGAAAAAAAAAAAGAATATTTTGGCTATGCTGAGAAGGTTATTTAATTTACTTAATACTTTCCTATCACTTCAAACTCAATTGCAGTTCATAGAATATACATATTATTCGATGTTTGATTGAAAAAAGAGGATATTTTGTATTAAACGAGAAATGCTTTTTTTAAATATATGAAAATGTGTGAGAATAATTTCTAAGAAATGATTACCAAGGCTAATTATCCATTAGTATTTAAATTGAACAAAATAATTAACCAGGAGTTTATTTTGCAGAAACTGGAGCGAGAGCTTCTGGAGGGCAAGAAGAGGCGCGTGGAGGAGGAGGGCGACGAGACCAAGAGCTTCTCACAGCCACCCACGCCCTCGGACGCTGACGACGGCAAACTTGCTGTGAGAACCTTTAAATATTTCTTATATATGTATATCTTATATCTGTGTATCTTCCTTAACTCTTAGATATCTTCCGCATCTCTTATAAATCTTCCGCATCTCTTATAAATCTTCCTTATCTCTTATATATCTTCCTTATCTCTTATATATCTTCGTTATCTCTTATATATCTTCCGCATCTCTTATATATCTTCCTTATCTTTTATATATCTTCCTTATCTTTTATATATCTTCCGCATCTTTTATATATCTTCCTTATCTCTTATATATCTTCCGCATCTCTTATAAAGAACAAGGATTTATTTACAAAATCTTGAACACAGCGCTGATCGTAATCCAGCTATGAAGATTGTGCTCCCAGCGATCTCGGTCTAAATCCCCACAATCTTGAAACTACCAATCGTGATTATAATTCTAGCAATCACTATTTTTATGCTTGCTAAGACAATCTTGTACCTAACATTGATCTTGATATAAAAGATCCTGGGTTCACGGTCTCGTCGATCAGTGAAGATGTTTCCCGCCGACAGGCAAATTATAATATTTATTCTTCATAGAGGTCAATTTTTTCAAACTTTAAAAAAATTCGTCGCAGGCGGAGGAGCAGGCGAGCGACCCGTCCCTGCCACCGCAGCCCGTCTGCCGGGGCGACGTTCAGAACGTCGAACCGTCGACGTCTGCTGCGTTCATCACAGACCTCCCATCTGGTACGATCAGTATTAAACAACGTTTAATTAGCGTTAGTTCATAGAAATAAACGAGTTATCAATGTCATTTTAACGTCATTTGACTGGCGAATAATTGGTTCTCGGTATTTATTATTAAATGCTCTACTCATTAGGTACATGACGTTGAAAGAACGTAGATTTAGCGAAATTAACTCATAATCAACATTATTTGCTTGGAGAGTGAAGGTAATCCTGCTGACCTGATCCCTGCTACTCCAAGTATTGCTTATTCAAAACGCCAGTTTGGTGCAGAAGGTCAAAATAATGAAATAGCTTTTTTATTATTTTGGATTCGTATTATTAGCCAAATGGATTACAAATATTCCCATTAAAAATCAACTTATTATCCCGCTTGGCTGTTGATTTGGTTAGGATTCTTGAATGTGCACTCGGAACCGATTGCCGGGGAAATCTGTGAGCATTTTAAAACTTGCATTCAAGCATGGCATGAAATCGTATCTCTCTTCTTAGCATATGATATGTTTTAAAATCTACATTCTAATAATAATGAAATTATTTTAAAAATATTATAGCCCTTTTTCATGTCTCGTTTTTCTTAAAAATTTTATTGAAATTGAACGTAAAGGCCTTTCTTTCAGAATCGACCAGATCTCGAAACATTGTAAACTTTTATTGCGATCCTAAATTTCGATGAATAATATAGGTACCTTACTTATGGCCTCTTCATTATGAGCAATTATTTTTTCAGCTTGTTGTTATATTGCATAGACATTTACCCTAGAAGAAAACTTATAAAATATTGATGATCCTGTATTCATTTTCAATAATTATATTGAAACTCAAAAATTGCATTGGAGAAATGATGGCGATATATCATGATGTAATAATGATGAAAATTATATAAAATATAAATAATGATAATATAAAATTATAATTATTCCTATAAAAATAGGAATAATGAGTTAAAAATAAGGAATAATGATTATCGCACAGGTATGACAGTAACAATTATCACACAGGTATGACAGTAACAATTATCGCACAGGTATGACAGTAATGATTACCGCACAGGTATGACAGTAATGATTACCGCACAGGTATGACAGTAATGATTACCGCACAGGTATGACAGTAATCATTATCGCACAGGTATGACAGTAATGATTACCGCACAGGTATGACAGTAATGATTATCGCACAGGTATGACAGTAACAATTATCGCACAGGTATGACAGTAACAATTATCGCACAGGTATGACAGTAACAATTATCGCACAGGTATGACAGTAACAATTATCGCACAGGTATGACAGTAACAATTATGGCCCAGGTATACAAGGCAGCGTGCTGGGCAACACGACAGTTCGTGGTCACCGCAAGCGCGGCCGCCCGCGCATGTCAGGCGTCAGGGGGCGCGCTGCTGCCATGCCTCGACCCCCGCCCCCTGCTGACTCAAGTTACTACACGCTACAATTGTTCTTTCATTCATTATTATTATGCAAATCTTGAATTCATTATAATTATTATTATGCAAAGTTATATAATGTCTCTTTCTTGAATTCATTATTATTATTATTATTATTATTATTAAGCAAAGTTATATAATGTCTATTTCTTGAATTCATTATTATTGTTATGCAATATTATATATCATCTCTTGGAATAATTCGTTACAAATAATATTTTAAAGCTGAGAGACAGATTATGCTACCAATAGGAGAGACGTTAAAATTATTCTTTAATTAAATATAATTATTATTATTATTATTATGCAATATTATATAGCGTCTCTTGCAGGTATTGGTTACAAATAATTTTTAGAGCCAGACAGAGAGATTATAATACCGATAGGATATATAATTAAAAGCGTTAATAAACTACCGGTAGTGTCTTAACAAATCGTACAGTTCTTATAAGCTCGAAATTCGAAATCGATAATTATTTATTTTCCTTCATACGTTTATACGTTATTTCGGTTTTAATCTCTTCAGTGTAAATCTGACCTTTCTCTATTGATTATATTTGTTTCCCATTGAGATATTGAGGGAGATATTTAAATGTAATATTTAGCATTGGTCCACTGTGCGGTGTAAATCATGATTATGTAAAATTGAACGCATATCTTTAAATTGCATTTGACATGATTTTTTATAAAATGATCCAAATTAATTTAGAATTAAAATATAATCCAATGAGAATGCGCAAGCTGCATGAACGATCTAACTTTTAAATCTGCCATGGGCTGTCTTCAGATCTGTTATCATTTTATTATACTTTTAATTATTTCATCTTTAGAATAAAATATCAATACGAGTAGGTTAAGAGAATAATATTGAATAATAAGAACTGAAAGCAAAATTAAGAACATTGACATAAGAAACACGCGCAAAATTTTATTATTTCCACACGCTCCGTATTAAAATTTTAAAATAAAGATACACATCCTTTTCTTCAGGCTCTTCGTCAGCGCCTGCTGCTGTGGTGGTGAAGAGGGGTCGCGGGCGCCCTCGTCTGCTGCCCTTAGGACCTGGCCACATGGGGCAGCGCCCCCTGCAGCAGCTGCCTGCTGCCCTAGGGGCGCTACAGCAACGCCCTCTTGACATGACGCAGTAGCTGCACTAGTGCAAGTGCACCTAAGGGTACCCTCACTAGTGCAAGTGCACCTAAGGATACCCACACTAGTGCAAGTGCACCTAAGGATACCCACACTAGTGCAAGTGCACCTAAGGGTACTCACACTACACTAGTGAAAGTGCACCTAAGGGTACTCACACTAGTGCAACTGCACCTATTTAGATTGCACTCACACTAGTGCTTACACTTGCACTCACACTAGTGCTTACACTTGCACTCACACTAGTGCTTACACTTGCACTCACACTAGTGCTTACACTTGCACTCACACTAGTGCAAGTGCACCTAAGGGTACCCACACTAGTGCAAGTGCACCTAAGGGTACTCACACTAGTGCAACTGCACCTAAGGATACGTACACAGGGAAAGCAAGAAAACACAGCCCGCGCGGGCAACCTACTCCAACCTGCCACAAGAATGAACATAGGATAATAATGTAAGTGTTCACAGTGAAAATCTGTACGAATAGGCCAGCGCCAGGCCTATTTATGTCAATTTCAGGCGCCAGCCTAAGCAGGTAACCAGCACGCTGGCAACCTGCTTCACTGTGTCGGTACCCTAAGGATCCTCTTTTACTGCTAAATGCCTGAAGGTCCCTTAACCTAATAGCTAATTTTGCCCCCTTAGAAATTGCGTTCAGCATCCGTGATTATTCTTCCGTTGTCCTATGATGAGGATAAGAAGTAAACAATTGATTTTTCACAATATTTATTATTAAATTACAGAGGGAAATATTTTCCGCAAGGTGTTTCACTCACGGGTTGCGGAGGAGAGAGGGGTTCTGTCGTAGTAATAATTGTGTGCATAGATATTTATATTGCGCGCCATATATTGGGTAAAGTTAGGCTATGGTTAAGCAAGTTGAAGTTGGGCTGAACGTGTTTGGTAGTCTCGTCTAGGCAAGAGACTGCCTTCGCGAGTCAAGTTGGTCGTTTTCCAAAAAAAGTTAGTGTGAAGTTTCTGTCGGTGTTCTTTTCATGTACTTACTGTAAATATTGTAAACTATTTTTTTTCATGTTTAAATTGCTGCCGTGGAGAAAACTGTGACCTTTTATGGCAGGCATTGTGAAGGAACGAGTCAAAATTTCGTCTAAATACAAAACTAAAATTCATCGTTCACATTCTACCTTCCGAAATACCACAAATTACAGCGCATTTATAAAACGATATTCATGAATTTGAAACACTGACCATACGTACACCGGGTCTGCGATCGCGGTTGTAGCAGCAGGATAATCAGTGAGGTGAAATGCCTTTACCACCAAAAAATGTAAAGAATTTAATAATGTTCTTTAGTTGTGAGGGGCGATAGATATAAATTTCGAATTGACGGAAAACGACGAGAGAAACAAGATTTGATCTCAAAGGCCGCTTTTACGAAAAGAGACACCGCGCGGTCAAAGGCGCTATGGACCAGCAAAGCCATTGCGAATTTGGAGTCCCATCAAACTTTTGACGAACGAAGACGCGCGTCTGTAGATCGAGAGATCACATGCCGTGACATGCGTAAAATCGAACCGTTTTCACCTGCGTAAAACCGAAACATTTTAACACGGCTGAAAAAAATATATTTCCCACAACCGCAAAAAATAAATAAAACCATTGCACTGAGGTTAATTCACTGTATGTTAATTCACAATGAACTACTCACACTGCGGTGGTATTGTGCCATTAAAATCAATCTAGGCCGCCGAAATCATTAAACACAGACAACACTACGCAGCGATATACTTGCATGAAATAAACGATACGCAGTATTATGTTATGAACTAGGTGCATCAATATTACGTAAACATTTAAACGATAAATTAAAAAACTTAATTAAGTTTAGAGAAGTAGACATTTGCAAAGCCATCGCCATCAATTACCAAATTTTTGGAGAGGAAATCGTTTCAACTATCGTACCAAAATATTCATAATTATTTCAAATAAGAAGAGCTAGGTACTATCTAAAACGCCCTCGATGTCATAAATTACGTAAATTCAACATTATTAAGAAATAATTTCGATTAACATAACAAAATATTCATCATTATTTCCATTTTTAAAACAATAACTTCATAACATGCGATAAAAAACTGCGTGGAGCCCGTCACCTACAACGTTCTTGATTTGAGCAATTACATAATTTTATTATTAAAAAATCGTTTCAACTTTCATATCGCAATATTCATTCTGATGTCAAATTTCAAGAGCAATAACTTGACAACCGGTAACAAAAAAAAATAACTCAGTACTCACTGAAGTGAGTGACAGAGAGCGCATTTTCTCGTCGACGAAAACGTGAAGTCACGGACGGAAAGACAGACGGACGAACGGACATAGCGAGCACAATAGCGTTTTTTATCCTCAAATGAGAAAATGTGCTAAAAACAGCGATATACGCGCTCGATACCTCAGCGTGCGTCGGGTGTGTTGCGGTCACTACGCAGGCTGTCAAGTGTCGGGGAAACTAACGTAAACCCGACCGTAACATACGGGATCGTCCCGTAACTTGTAGTTAATAAGTAACGTTAGTCCATTCTTCTCATTTATGTCAGTCATTCACCAGCAAGCGTCCATATCACATGTCAATAATTCAATCTGTGTGTAGTCATTCATATGCCTGTTACTACTTCATTGTCCGTCATGTGTAAATAAACCATTCTAAACCATGGCCGACTTATAGAACCTGGTTTTATTCCATTATATAGCAAACAAGCCCTATACCAGTGGTTCCCAAACTTTTTCAGGCTGGCGCCCCCTTTGGCCCCCTAGTGAATTTCTAGCGCCCCCCACAGACATACGCCACTCTCTTGAAATTTAGTACGCTGAAATTTTAAAAGATAAAGGTTAAACACAAATGTGTATTTCACAAATAGAACCCATTTAGTATACCAATATGTTTTCAGCTGTTTGAACTGTTTCAGCACTAGAAGCCAAGGACGTCGCGGGCGAATTTACGGCCGGACTCTTGGCCGGTCTCACGACCAATCTCCAAATTCAATTATCAAGATAATATCTCCCAAACTAATAAACGCAGCTCTATGAAACTTGGAACACGCATTCATCAGAACCTAACGGTGATGTTTAGCTAGTAATTTTTTTTTAATTTCACCTTCATTCGTGAGTTGCGCGTATCTTGCGAAACAGGCCAAAATTCGCATTGATCAGAGAATTTATTCCAAACTATTGAACAGATTTGAACGAAATTTTGAATATACATTCCTAACTACCAAGCGGTGATTTTTAGCTTATAAATTTTTTCGATTTTACCTTCGTTTGCGAGTTTTTTTCATTTCACCGTCATTCTTGATTTCACACTTCCTTATATTCGGGCCGTATCGCCGGGTAATTTGTCGCTTAAATTCGCGGCGATCAAGAAATTTCTTCTAAAATACAGAACAGATTTCAACGAAACTTTGTATAAAAATACATAACCTCTCAACAGTGATGTTTAGCTCGTAAAAATTTTTCCATTTTGCTTTCGTTTGCGAGTTATACAGATATAGTAGGAACGACCAGCTTTTCTACCTGTCGATCGATGGCTTCTATAAATCAGAATCAGTATACGTATAGCCGTATAACTCGCAAACGAAGGCAAAAAGAAAAAATGTAAACATCACCGTTGCTGAGGTTTAGGTATTTAAATACTGAGTTTCGTTCAAATCTGTTCAGTAGTTTTGGAAAAAAATCCTTGATTGCTGCGAATTTAAGCACGAATTGCTGTTTAAATCACGAATGAAGCTGAAATGAAAAAAAAAAAACTCGCGAACGAAGGCACAATCGAAAATTTTTTAGTCAGGACTGTAAATTCAAAATTTCGTTCGAATCTGTTCAGTAGTTTGGAAGAAATTACTTGATTACCGTGAATTTCGGCACGTATTGTCATATAAGTATGGAAAAAAAGAACGATGGCAAAATTCAAACAATTTTCACGAGCAAAACATTACCGTTAGGTCCTAATGAATACGTGTACCAAGTTTCATCGAGTTAAGTTCATTAGTTTGAGAAATATTCGGATTCCTTGATCATTGAATTTGAAAATTGGCCGTGAGACCGGCCTCGAGTCCGGCCGTTAATTTGTCCGAGACGCAAACCCAGGAGAGCTAGGTTAAAAAAAAAACAGAAAAAACCATCGCTGGGAGTCATGTGCTGCAAGCGTTGTGTACAAATCGTCTAACAAACGTTCGAACTTCCGTCATTGACTTCGGACAGCCGCCCCCCACATCGCCCCCCTACCGTCTTCTTCTTCCTTATCGCCCCCCAAAATCTTTCCACCGCCCCTAGGGGGGCGATATCGCCCACTTTGGGAACCACTGCCCTATACCATCCGCCACATCAAGCGCGCGTCCCAAGCATCTGCCCAGCGCGGGGTTGACAACTTGACACGCAGCACAGCGGCCCCAGCGGCGGTCATCATTAGGAACCTAGAGCGTAATTGTAGGGTAGCAATCAGTTGACAAAACTCTTGCCTGATGACCTGTCAACCGTAATCACTGTTTTGACCACTCATTGTAATCACCAACGTCAACTCAATTGTGATTCCATTAACAATATTTGCGGGATAACAGCGCGGCGATTGTGTGTGAGAAAAAAGGGAGAAATTCTGAGTATTTAAATTTGCGTCTAAGCAACCCATTGCACGTTGCATGAAAACGGATTTACGAAACCAAACAAATAATTTACTGATTGTTAACTCTGTGACCGTTGAATTTTAAACGAGAGTTGCTGTCTCCCAAAGAAGAGACTACGAAGAAGAGAAAAATACTGCGATATAAATTATTTATTTTATCACGTCCAAGTCTCCATCGACCAAACGTGCAGCGATTCTCTAAAATTGCCAGAAAAGTTTGAATTTAATTGCTTAAAAAGCGCATCGAACATCAATAGCGAGAAATCAGAAAATAAACCTCGGTACCGCATAGAAAAAAAAATTGGTTGCATTATATACGCATAATCAATCATCCATGCTCTTCAACTTGACAAAAAAAAAAATGAGAGCTAACAACTGAAAAGGTCTATTCCTTATTCCTGTCACACTCCTCATATTTAACTTGATAAACAAAACAATAAACAAGAGCACATAATAAAAGCATGATAATTAGTGAGAGGTAGCAGCAGAAGCAAAATTACTTAACAAATGGCACGGGAAATTACCGAAGTTTGTTACTGCAGGAAATGTGCAATCAGCGCCCGCGTTGCTGAGTGATGCGAGGCGCACGTGTCTGACCAATCAGGCTGTCGTTGCTCGTAAAGCTCAACTTTGTTCATTGCCCTAAAGTTCTAACGAGCTAAATCCTTACCGACTCGTCGATGGGATAATATGCACTATAGCTGAAAATCACTGAGTGTTCCTCACATAATGAATAAAGCGAAATCTTTAACATTACATCTGTGAGATAATTTAATTCAGTTAAACGTAAACACTGTGATGCAAAGAGCGGCGACTGAACTAATTAAATAATAATAATGCTGTTATATGTGTCAAATAATAACTATTTGACCAGAATATCATAAAAGAGTAACCTAGGCAGGGTCGTGTAACATTCGTGCCAAAGATGCATGCGTGTAGTACAAACAAGGAAGCTGAGCGTTAATATAATTTTCAACACAAAATTGTTCTAACAAATGTAACATCATGAACCAAACAGAAGGAACTTGGTATCATGACACGCATCTCTCGACGAGAGCCCAATTCCAGACGAGAAATATCAATTACTCGGTCATTATCTCCTGATTTACGTCCTACTCTGGGTCCTTAGCATGAAGAAGGTTACTGAAGACGTCGAGGCCAACTATCCTCCAAATGAGACGCTTCCTGTCATCCTGGGCCAACACATCAGCCTCAGATAAACACAAGCGAGTACACGTAAGCTGCGTCACTCACGCACCCAGAGAGTAGAATAGTAAATAGAATAGAAGTGTCGGCGTTGAAGAAATAGGCCCATGGCCTGTTACCGATTCTTGAACTTTTCGTGACTTGATTCACAAGGGATCCGGCCTTTGGAACCCGATCTTTCCATAGCTGACGATTGATTGAGATAGCTGCTGGACTTATTGCCTGGTCCGTAATTTGCTAGGCCTTATAAGAGGAACCTTGTTGTGGATCATTTTGTTAAAAAAAAGTAAAACGGACGTTGTTACACATCCAGATTTTGTTATAACAATGTTTAGACAGTCGTTGATGAACACCCAGATGATGTTTAAAACAATCTTGACACTAACGTTGGGTGACATCCAAATGACTGACATGTTTATATTTTACTCCTGAAATAGATCTCATCATCAGAATTTTCCGATGTAAAAAAATGTCTCAGTTATGCATCAGATCATCGCTTAATTGCCACACATATTTTTGTAAACACTAACAATCAGAGGTGGGCAGTAGCGCGCAACATGTAGCGGCCGCTAGATTTCAGAGTAGCGCTGCACAGCTCTGCTAACAATATCCTGAGAGAAACCTTATTTCCTCAACGTTCACACGCAATTTTCGTTTCTTCTCAAGGGTTAGTCGAATTACTATAACTAACATTACTTAAATGAGTAATAAATATTTTCAACTAAATAGATTACCCATCTTCATGATTAGAAACATTAAAATGAGATTGTCTGCTCCTGTTTCCGTTTCAATAACTCGGACTCTAAGGTTGAAATTTATATATTTTCACAGCCCGTCCTTGTATTACAAGCGAAAAAAAATATCCGGAAATTAGATTTAGTCAACACTGAAAAATGTGGGATTCTACGCTTAACGAGAATTACTAAGTTATGTTTACCGACCTCATTCTAACCTCTTTACTAATGTGTTTTCTCACATATTTGAGAATTTTTCACTTAGACTAGTGCACATTTGTAAACAATAAACCGAATTGTCTGGAAGTATTACAGGCGAAGAGTGTGTTGTTGTCTCGTAAAATGCGAATAGCTAGGGCCCAATACGTAGGTAAAGAATTTTAATCTAATCGTCAAAAGAAATCATTTTTAGGATTTATTTAAGATGAATCTTCCTGGTAAGAAATCCTTAGTTACATGGATTTTTAATTCAACACGGTACTCAATTGGGTTTTTATTCCGTGGTTTATTATTTTGAACTCACGAACTACATGATGTACCTCGTGCCATGACCGTTGCCGTCCCAGTTTCAGGACCTTAAATCGATCTTTGTCTCCACCGGGACTTCATAGCCATGCGGCGACGTACGTCTCGTTTATATCAAACTGAGAGAAAGGAAGTGACGCGACTTGATATGGACGACGCTACGGAAGCATTTGCACGAGCTGCACCATGGGAAAGTTTACATCACGAGGGGCATGGCGAGCGTTGGTCTTGTGGTTGTGCCATGTTCTGACGGGAGCATCCGTTGTAGCGACGTGCAGTGTAAACTTGCGTCCAAAAGAACCGCTCCTGCGCGAACCCTACGACACCGGCACTTAGCTCAGGCTTTTTAATAACTGGCTATAAACAATTTCTCGATCAAATATTTTTGTTTGAAAATTTAAATAAAATTCTCGACCAAATATCATTTTTGATTCAAAATATCGTCACGTTCAGCCCAATTTTTAACCATAGATGGTTTATATCAGATGTTTAGAATGAATCGTTTTGATGAGAGGCGCAATTTAAAACATCAGTCCAATGATTAAAGCATCGATAAAACAATATTCACTAATCAACCCTCGGATATGCAAGCAAACCCGTTATTTCTTGCCGTGTCTGCTAATGATTTATCTATTTACATGGTATCTGGTAGCCCAAGCAATTATTAGATAGAAGAAAATACTTGCACGATATGGCATTATTTACAGTATTGATGTTAAGATAGCAACAAATCTACCCGTTCTCATACATGTAAATTTAAGATTGTAATCGCCACGAGAGATCAAACGCTAATGCCTAGCATGCAAACTGCGATTTAAAACAGCGTAAAATTATGATCAAGTGGAAATGGAGGCCACAAGAAGATTAAGTGTTCAGTTAGGCCACGAGAACAACGGAGGATGAAAAATTCAGTCATCAAATACTTCTCATTGTAATTTTAATGTGCGACACGTAGCAGAACGAATGAAGTGAATTGAGTAGCTTTTCTAAGGAGCTTACTTTATAAAAATTATTTAAAGCCTTACGGAGTAAATATAAATTAAGTTGACACCGTAGAGCAACTATGCGACCATAGAGTAAATGGTCTCATGCCTATATATAAAAATCTTTCTACGCAGAATGCAAATTATTGCTAAATATTAATCGATGGAAAGAAATTCATCAATGTTCAATAGCAACAACAATATTTGTGAAATTTCTTCACTGCAAAAGCTTAAAATTTTCTATACTTAAAAATAAATCCTTTCAAGAAGTATCTTTTCATTTGCTTGATTAGTCAAGTTTCGTACAAGTGAGAAGGATTTAATCACGACAGAATTTACATGCTGCGTAGACTTGCTTGTATTTCGGTTACACAGAGCAATATTCGTATTAATTTCAATTATACACTCTTACAACATATATACGGTACCGCAAAAAATAAATATCTTTAACAAAAATGTATCGAAATAAATACCCAAAACGATACGTTCGTACCAATTTCCATAAAAATATAAATTTAAATCTAAAAAAGAGAAGAAGTAGAGAAAATTGGTAGTTAACACGTTGACTACGTATTGGTACATATGCGTACCACGAAATGTATTTCTCCAGGAGGTAGTGGTACATAATTCAGGTTGCCTAAAATCGGTCAAATCCGAGAACAAAAAGGCCAAAAACGGCCGATAATTTAATGTATACTAGTTTATTTATAGGTTCCACTATAAAAATTCCATTTATTTTCTTTTTGCAGTATTTAAAATTTAATTAGGAAGTACCCATATTATCAATTTTAGCTGGTCAACGAAATTGAGAAAAACTAAATCACCGAATTTCTCCGGAAAAAATGACCGTCATGCAACCCTGCTTAAAAAAGTACAAAAAATGAAATAATAGTACTAGATGAAGCAATCGTAGTCAACGTGTTAAAACGGTTAACCGTGGAGTAAAAATAACAGCTATCATGACCGTAAGTACAAACTAAAATTTAAACAAACGAATTCAAAGCATTAAATGGTCCAGATATTATACCAGGAGCTAATCTCCGTTACTGCATGTTCTTAAGTCTGTAACACGTACTTCTACTTAAATACAGTCATTAATTTCAAGGTGAAATTAAGAGATGCATATCAGAAGGCAAGTTACCAACAGTAAAAAAGCTTAGGCACGCACCACACATTAATGAGCATGGAACACAACACCTTAGCATATCTTTCGCAAACCCTAAATGATTAAGAGATATCATTAGATGAACTATGTTCACTTGATGCCTTGGTAATAAGATTCAATAAAGACAAGATGACAATACAATGAGCTCGTCTCTTGGCCCAGCCACCACCTAGTGTCAGAGACTCGCGTGAGCTTCATCATCTCAGTAGCCGTACGTTAAAAAGGCACAAAGTAAATCTATCAACACCGTACTTCCTAATTTCTGCTAACATATGTATAGAGTTTAATAGAGTATTTTTACAAACTAAAACGCAAACAACGAATTAAAGAACGTCCAAAGTCCAATTTTCTTTCATCGCATGATAAATTTTTAAGTAACCAAATTGGAAAATAATTTTTCTCGAGTTTTATTTTAATATTTAGGTGAAGTATTTTAGTCTCCTTGCTAAAAATTAAACGGTGACTTCGGCGATGTCAGGTCACTCCAGTTAACGACGAGCCAGTTTTTCCACAATTAACGTAGTATATAAAAGATGCTCGAAAATAAATTGTCATTCTACTCAAGTTATTGCAGTTACCGTTGAACAGCCACCCCGTAAAAAGACTGAACATTGCAGTGTAGGCAATAGCGGAACACATTAATACTGTGGATGTTCAGTGGAGAGAACGCCGGCAATATCACAGCACTGCTTTCACAAGTCATCAGTAAGGAACGAGAACCGCATCAGAAATAAAAATCTGTTAGTAGTCATACTATAAAAATAGAAAAATACTGGCTCGATATAGTGCACGCCTATAAAAATTAACGCTTGTTGAACATTTCTCGTTCATTGCCAAACGTAGGCCAGCTTATCGCACATAAGAAAAAGCTGCCAAAAAACAACATTCGCCAAGACAATAAATAAAGAGAAAACTTAGAAATTCCTTACACCTTTCCGAGTACCTACATCAGCAGCGATAAGTCAAGAATCGATCAGCGACCCAAACACAAACAAAAAATAAACGTGAATCTGCATTAATCGAGGAACCACCTTGTGCAGTCAAAATGATACGAAATTTGCATATCAGGGATAAACTAATAATAAAATATCGAACTCGAGAATATTAAGAATAAGTTATAATAAACTTTAAATCCAGGGAAGCCAGGAGAATTTCTGCAATAGCAAATGTATGAAATAAGATTAATGTACCTAGAGATGCTGTCAAACAGCTGCAGTCTTAGAAAATACCTACTGCGACACAAGACAACAATCAATCAATGCTTGAAACAGATGCTGGCATGGAAATTAACTCGTCTAGATTTGAGCAGCTGTAGATCGTAACGATCATTCGTATTGACCGGCTAAATCAGTGGTTCCGAAAGGGGGCGGTACCGCCCCCTTGGGGGCCGTTGAAAAGATCAGGGGGCGGTGAGGAAGAAGGGGCAGTAGGGGGGCGCAGTCCGAAGTCGAAGTCAGAAGTTCGAACGTTTGTTTGACGATTAGTATACAACATGTGCAGTACATGACTCCCAGCGATGGGTTTTTTCACCCAGATCTAGGTTTTTTAATTTCTCCCGGGTTTCTAGTGTAAATTTTTTAAAATATTCAAAAGCTGGGTTTTTGTGTGTCTAAGGAGGGGATTGTGTCTGTGGGGAGCGCTAGGAATTCACTGGGGAGCCAAGGGGGCGCCAGCCAGTAAAAGTTTGGGAACCACTGAGCTAAATGAAGTCGGCAACGTTGGACGGTTGACAAGCTCGTTAGTCATAACATCAAGCTAACTCCGTTCTTCTCAATATGAGAGACGCCTGCATAGTTGTCAGCACAAAATCAGTATCTTTCTACCCCACAACACATGCAAAACAACCGTTAAGGAACATGAGCATCAAAAGTCCAGAAACCTTAAGAATTCCTGAGTGAAGCAACACGAGCGAGATTCATTATCATCCAGATGTTGAACGTTAAAGGTTGAGACAACGCAGCTTCTTGGCAGGCACTTTAGCGGAGTACTGGAAAGTGTCTCTTCGTTCCTGGACGATAGCAGCAGGCATAGGCCCCACCATATCAATGTCATCGTCACTGCGGTGTTGACTTTGACCAGGAGGAGGAGGGTTGCCCATAAGCGTCTTGAGGCAGAGCTTCTTTTCCTTGATGGCCGATCTCACGAGCATCTCTAAAGTGATTAGATGATCGTCGTAACCTTCAGGGATGTAGTCGCGCATGAACTCAGCTAGTCGCAGCAGATACTCAACATTGTGACCTGCACGTATCCACAAACTTGAAATTAGTACTTTGCTGATCTACGTACGACAGAGCAACACAGATTTAATTCAGAACAAGAACCAAACTCAATTTATTGGATAATCGACTCGAATTAATACACTTCTAATAAAAACAAAGCAAAAATGGCATTATAAATATATATTTCTGCATGACTATATAAGCATACAAATCACACTAGAGAACATAACTGACCAGTAGCGCCACTGCACGACAGTATCTCGGCAGCAATGACTTGCGGGGGCGCTGGCCCCGACCAGTCTTTAGAGTCTGGCGTGGCGATGTAGAGCAGCACTGGGAAGGTGCAGCCTTCACGGGCCTGGAAGCATGTGATCTCCGTGGTGTAGCCGCCCAGTTCCACCTCCCTCGAGTTGAGGTACTGTAAGGCGGCCTCGCCTTCAATCTCGTATGCCACTCCGAACGTCCTGCCCTGCGGTCAATACAATCAGTAATGAACACATTTCTGGTGATATCGTTCGGGTGCATTTGTCAAAGTTCGGCAGCATTCGTCAAAGTTCAGTGGCATTCCTCAAGGTTCAATGGCATTCGTCAAAGTTCGGTGGCATTCGTTAAAGTTCGGAGGCATTCGTCAAAGTTCGGTAGCATTCGTCAAAGTTCAGTGGCATTCGTCAAAGTTCAGTGACAAAGTTCAATGGCATTCGTCAAAGTTCAGTGGCATTCGTCAAAGTTCAGTGGCATTCGTCAAAGTTCAGTGGCATTCTTCAAAGTTCAGTGGCATTCTTCTAAGTTCGGTGGCGTTCGTCAAAGTTCGGTGGAGTTCGTCAAAGTTCGGTGGCATTCGTCAACGTTTAGTGGCATTCGTCAAAGTTAGGTGGCATTCATGAACGTTCAAAAACATAATTAAATGTCCAGATAAAAAACGACATTAACTTAAATTTCCTTATCTGCATGGAGAATAGAACGAGCACCGTTGAATATGCTCACTATATTACTCAATTATCAAACTTTTTGCAGCAGCTCCCATCCATGCATGGATTGAGTTCAGTTTTTGAAGAAAAAAAATTATTAGCAACTTACTCATGACGAGTAGTTAACCAACCTTGGAGATATGTTTCAATGAGGAAAAGAGACTAATTCGAAATGATTTTCTAAAATTCGTAGGTCACTGTAAATACGGTTATTTTAACGCACAAGTTTCGGCAATGTGAAACAACAAAGAGTGCAGAAACATTTTCTTAATTCTCAATGCTATAAAAGTTTATAGGAGGAAATAAACGATAAAACTCGTCCGTCATCTTATTTGAGACGGACGGAAAAACAGAGGCAATTAGAGCTCATTTTAGGGACCATCAACCCTGTCATTTTTTCTCGTGCCTGCAGAGCGCGGACGAGATATTCTAAAGATTTCAGTGGCTAATAATGCATATAATTATATGTAATATTAGAACGTCACAAGACAAGATTTAAGCTCATGCAAAGGGCTGGGAATTGGCCTCAAGCAAGACACGTATTCGCAAGCTCTCATGCAGGATAAACTGAATGATCGAGAGCAGAGCCTTCCCAGCTTTATAAACTAGAAGATTGTAATAAACGTAACGTTCACTTAATTAAACGTTTCAGTTTAATTACTGAAAAAAACTTGAAGGAACTCTATGAGAAAAATGGTTGTAGGTATCATGACTACATGTAGAATTATACTTACAAATTGATCAGAAATAATAATCCCCAATTGCAATGCCTGTTCCAATCCAAATTGTAAAGCCATCATCAAAGGCGTATTCATTCTACCTATACAAAAGGCTTACGCTTCGCATTTGACTGATTGTGGGGGAAGAATCTCGTGATTCACTTATCAGCGAGCTTCTAAGTTATTGTGTTATTTATGTGTGCTATGTTAAGCACTATGTTATTTAAAAATTTCAATAATTTCTCTTGATACGGAAGGCTAATCGTTCGAATTGCATTCGATTCTTGTAACTCGGTCAAGAACGCGGCAAATGCAAAACGCCGACCGTTATCTGTGTTTTGATCTTAATCGAGAATTCAGCTGTATGTTCACGTAAATAATTGTAATTAATAAAGGAGAAATGGTTCATATATGTTGATGTTAAATAAAATATCATTACTGCATGGGGTCAAATTAGGAATTATTGAAAGCCTGAGAATTATGAAAAATTCAAGACGGCATCAGACAATATTATACGCATTTTAAAGGCAATTACGAGCCAAAATGTAAGTTAAATTTACAAATTCTGAAAAGAACTAATTAATTGTGAATTACGTTACTCACTTCAATGCTTAAGCATAGGAAACGGATAGACTAGTATTGATTCAACGTGGCTCGCACGAATACAACATTGGTAAATGAACAATATACAAGGCCCGCAGAGCTTGATGCACGCTATATATATGACATTGGTGGTTGGAGATACAAAACGTAATGGATGAAAAAGCCGCAGCTGCCTATATACCACTTCTTCAGCTTCCCACCTGTTCAGTATTCCCAAAGTCCTGAGGACAGAGCCCTAGGAACTAAACATGAGAAAACAAAAAGCGCGCGAGTCGAACCATTACGACAATCTTGCCCAGTTTGAGGTTCCAGTACTTTTACTCGACCACAAATGCATGTTATTAATGCCTATTCTCAATATACTTGTTGCTGGAAGAGAAGAAAATTGGTGTCGGCATTTTTGACAGTTATATATTAAGGTTAAAAATTGTACGAAGAAATTCACAATTACAATTAATTCAGTTTTACACAAGTACATTTAACGATTCAAAGTCACAAAAAATACGATAGGCATGCACTAACCACTGGACATATTTTTCGAAGACGATCGATTATAAAAATAGCACATAAAACTTACATTTTTTTCCGGGACTAGCGTCGCCACCCGTCCAGGCTGGAACAAGAAAAACAGATCGTGAAAAAGAGTCGAATGGCAATCGTTGAATAACAGTAAATTATTGCTAGAACAAGGTTAACATGTATGCCTGTTGATGTCGATCGTGGTGTCCAAAAGCGAGTCTTACGTGAATTTTATCTAATTAATGAATACGTGTTTGCTCTCTTCACTTCAAAGAGGGATTGGAAATATCACAAATTTATATATACATTTATCGTGGCTCTATCAAATTAATCAAGCTGATTTTTTTATGGGCAATAACAGCTAGTAATTTAAAAACAGGACTGGTAAGTATCAGCATTTTCCAGTGCACTAGAGTCAGCAGTTCAAGCATATCGAGATTAAAAATGGCAACATTCTCTTCAATACAGGCCATTCAGGCTTTACAGTGGACTTGATTCTGTGCCTATACAGTTGGCACGCACGAACACGCGGTGTTTGAGTCAGCGCATCCTCAGGTGGTTGCCTGCCGCGAGAAATGCGTACTTGGCATCCAAGGTATACGCATAGCTGGCAAAGGGATACGCATAGCTGGCACCTCACGCGAGAGGTGAATACCAATGGGAGCCGAGGCAACAACCTCGAAAAAAAAATCATAACGCCTGATACGCCATGGGCTGGTCTAGGCATCCATATAACAATTAAGGGACTCGTTTTTCGTCACGAGCCTTAAGATAAAATGTGTTCTTTGGATTGGAAACACTGTAGGTTACAAATGAATCCATAGTTCAAAAATCGATCGTACTAACGTACTGATTTCTCTGTTCATGTCAGAATAGGAACATGAATGTCGGGTACTAAAATATCGACAAATGAATTCCTAAGTCAGATTCTCAATCGCTGGTCAAGAGAAAAACTCTCATGGAGGTCTTCCAAAAAACTCCTAAAAAGCACTTACGCTTTATGCGAGACATGGTTATGACTTGCAAGCATATGAAACACGTGTCGTTGGATACGTGTAATTTCCAGTTATGCACATGATCGCTTGTACCGAAGATAGAGTTTACAAGTGAAGGTATTGATGAGGCAGCACAGCTGTATCGTACCCTAGTCCATTTGAGAGCTTCAATCGAACCTGATACCCGAGCCCCAGTCAAAACACTGATGCAGAAGATTGCAGCAGCTTGTTATCTTGAAGAAATTTTCTACATTGCTCCTGACAAATTATGCGATCGTCAACTTGATTATGCCTTATAGGTTAGATTGTGCAACTTGTCTGGGCAAAGTAGACTGATAAACTAAAATCTGTATTCTATTAGGCTCGTCACTCAATCATTGCTATATTCTATTCATGTTCAAGTTTACCAATTTAAGGTCGGAAATCAAATCAATAGTTTAAACTACTTGCACACCGAGATGACGACTGTTCGGAATGCCCTAGTTCAGTCAGTAGGTCAGCAACATAGAGCAACATCGATAACCTAACCTTGGCAACCGGCCGCTGACAATTTTATCAGTGGACTACTGGCCGCCCGAAATATCAAGGCCTGACAATGTTTATTTTTAATTGTCCTATCGAGCGATACACGATCACTAAAAATTCCTAATGTTGACACCGCTTCACCTGTGAAGGAGGTCAGCTGCTCCACTGAATGCCAACCACCAGAACGAGAGCTAATGTGGTAGTGGTGGTGGTGGTGGTGGTACATAAGTAGGAGATTAGTTCCGAACCTCGTCAAAATATCAATAGGAATGAATGGAATACAATATATCCCTGAGTTTGATTATATTTTTATGTAGCCTATTTTATTGATTGAATAAAAAGAAGGCATCATTAAAGACAGCTGGAGTTATAAACCATGATTGCAAGGACAAATCATACAAGTGGCGACAACACCATTGGCTTCACCACCCATTTATATACAGATGCAATATATGTACAAGTTTTTATGATTGAAACAGTCGAATCCCTTGTGTGTTTAGAACTTTAGCGGAATGATGGGAAAATCAACAAATCAATACAAAAAACATTTTGTACAGTCGTCGGAATAACAAGTGCCGTTCAAGCCAGTATTTGCGAATAAATTCGATAAATCTAAGCAAATGAACAGCCGAAAGACGACTCAGTGTCGGGAAAACTAGCAAAATAATCATCCATCCTACAATACTTAGTCAAGAATAATAAACATCAATTGCCAGTCTCAGAACAGGCGGTAATAAACAGTTCATCACTCAAGCTGTGAAAATCGCTCATTCTGAGGCATTTCCGGAATTCTGCGTCGCGACAGAACTGAGTGTGCAAAGCAAAGAATTGTTTGTGAGGCGCCCAACAGACCATCTATGAAAGAAATTTATTAACAGTAATCTTTAGTAACGATTCCTTTGATAATTATTAAGAAAGCTTGCGGTCCTTTGAGTATCTTAGGGAAGTTTCATAGATACCACCAATATCATTTTAAGACATTGAATATAACCTTAAAGCAGTTCAGGGTACGAAAAAAAACGGCAGCGTATAAATGGTTGGAACTAAAATCAAGAAAAAAGTTTACCAGCTCATCCGGTGCAGTTCCAGTACTGCCTGCTTCTACACTTGCAGACGTGTGATGACACAACATTTTTCTGTTGAAAAGCAATGCGGGCTGCAAGGTCGATTGCAGTTCGAACTCAACATTCAGCCACTAACACAGCAAGCTTAGGTTTATCATTGTTACTTATCGTTCGTACTAAGCTGTTCTTACTATGATAACGGACACCGTACCTGTATTCCAGTTGATGGTGAACACAACTTGACACATAAGGATATCTTGACACATCAAAGTCGTCAAGTTATACGTCAAGTGAACAGACGCAACTGTCATGACCTCGCACGTAAACACAGCCTTGTGAAAGTTGCCTTCACAACACACGCAAGCACCAATCGAAACAAAAATGAAGTAAAAAAGGTGTTATGAATGCAAGCAAGATTATTCAATACCATAAGTATTGCTTTGCGAACGAGTGATTGCACTATGGCATTTACCGTTTTAATCCCATGCAATATCTAGATAAATAAGTAAATTTATTATTGCAAGTAGAAAAAAATATAACGCAGTACTCACTGCAGTGAGTGACAGAGAGCGCATTATCTCGTCGACGAAAACTTGAGGTCACGGACAGACGGACGGACAGACGAACACAGACAGACAGACGGACGGACGGACATGGCGAGCACTATAGTGCATTTTTTTTCCATAAATGAGAAAATGCGCTAAAAAGAACGGCTGTATCATATTTCAGCTGAAAGTTGAATTCTTTGTTATATGAAGATGCAAGACACTTCAAAGTTTGATGGGTGTTAGTTCAGCAATAGATTTCTTCTATTTATGACGTCATAAGTGAGACAGTGTCATCACAACGCGACATTATTTCGCCCCAGGCACGCTTAGCTCCGTCATGCGCGCTACACGTGATCGCGCTACTCGGGAGACTAGCGACGGTGTTGACGCGGCGAGGCGACAGCAAGAAACCTCGATTTTTTCTAACGCAATTTTGTAGATATACATATAGGTAGGAATTCAACGTATGTTTATCAGAACACAATTCCGCTAATAATATCCGATAACTTCAGTGATAAAACAAAGGGTTCTTTCTTGGAATACCTATTCACTGTACAACATTTGATGAATCATAGGTAACTAGAAAGGCGTTCGGTGATAGATGAGATTTTGAATATCGTGAATTGTGCTGGGATGGAGAATTCAATTTGAACTATTTTCATATTTAACTAACGGCAGCGCATGTTCAGTTATAAAAGTTTTAAAATTGTCGTTCTAAACCCCGAATAACAAGACCTAGTAAAAAATAGCTAACTAGTAGTTCTAAACCCTGAATAACATTTTTTATATGAAACGCTATAGAGATTATGGAGCTGAACACGACCCAGGTACTAATTCAAAATAGTCGCATTTGATGCAAAATTGCAAGATGCGGACTGTTGTGAGAAATTTACTTGGTTTAACTAAGTGAAAGATAAAATACGAGCAAGTTCTCCGTCAAAAACCGAAATCAACTTTTCTGGAACCACGTGTTCTGCTCCAACAGACGTAACAAGAAATAATTAGGCGTTCTGTGAAGATAATGAGCATCCTCTGGGAAGAGATCGATTAGCACGCGTTGGGCGACGTTGCCAGATGCGCGAGCTGCTCGTCTCCGCTCGTGGCAGACTTGCTATGTGGAATCTTAACGGGTTTACAAAGCGTAGTCGTTGCTTGAAAATAGCAAGAAAATATTGAACTCGCACCTATTAAGTTATAATTGTAAACAAAAATTATTTTACCACTAATGCTTGAATCAATTTTAAGTATAAAACTCGATGAATTTCGGATTGTAACTTAAAATGTTAAGTTAGAACTTAGACTCTCTCGTTGATTCCCTTCCAAGTTTCCTACTACTTAGTTTAAAGGTCAACGCAGACAAGCGTGTTATATTTGAAATGAACTAGCTACTAGCCTACTATAGCACTTTAACTTGTAGCATCAAGGAAAGAATAAATAATGATTTAAAGCAATGATTGAATAAACAACATTCGGAAATTTATCAGGAGACAACGTTACCTTGCCAGGAACTCCTCGATGCGTGGTGTTGCCTTGCCAGAATCGTCTCACATAATGTTTGATGTGACCAACTCTTGAATTTTTATAATCAAATCCCGGATGCCAGCATAGGGATCCGTAACCGAAAACCCACAAGCTTGTGTTTTCCATGATGGGTAAATAATGCTTCCAAGCCGTGCTCAGAGAAGAACAAAATGTCAAACGGTGGGAAAGAATACGGTTTCAAAGACATCAGACACCGTAATCACAGTAAGCCAATATCACGGTAAATTATTATTATAGTGGATGAATATACATTTTTGTTTTTCGTCCGCAATATTCACGACAGTGACGACACAAATTAAAATTTAGAGAAGAGCCGATCCATCTCACGCTCACTTGAGGGCAGATCAGCTGCACCTGACTCCAACGGTGTGTTAGTCTGGGAATATCTGGCAACTTATGATGCCAGACAGAAATGCTTTTCATACTCTTTCTTAGCAGCAACTATTGTTTTTAGAGTAAGCAATTGCAAACCCGAGAATATTTGATGTGCTTAAGAACTGCTGACATGTCATTTAATAATTAATTTGAAGCGTTTCCCTGAAGTTGACTCGAAACTATTGCGAAAACATGCTTTAGTAGTGTTCATGAGCTGTGCTGCGCTGGGCCAATCACAACGCGTATTCCGTACTAGTCTCATTATTATTGGCTCTAAAAACTTTCAAGATTCTGATGCAACGAAGATATGGTATTTCAATGAATGGGTGCGAACAGCTGGGGCTAAAAACGTGCGATATTCTACTTCCGTCAGTGGCTTCAAGCATACAAATTACCGACTCGGTCAGACTTGAATAATGAAGCTGCTGACAAATTGACCTTACATGCACTTAATACTGTTATATGCCAGCGCATTTTTTTCGAAAGACGAATGCCCGAAAAACTTCTTAAATAGAATATTTAGGGCAAAAAAGTTAACCGCAGGTTCGAACATACTGGGACACGTGAATTGTTTGAGCAATAACTTCTTCTAGCTGTATAGCTGTAATACCCGGGCTACATATTTGAAAATATACATAATCTTATTTATTTCGCTTAGTTCTTAGTTCGCTTGCTCAGAAACGCATTGGTCTGTGTGGAAACAATGAACACAGAGCAGTTAATGGAATCAAAATAAGAACAATTTCAGGCTCGGAAAATGAAACGGTAATCCACGTTTCCGTCACTTCCGATTATTACAAAGAGGTCCATAATTACGAGCATTTAGAAGCATTTAATTATTTTTGTAGTATTTTTTTCGGTCTCATTTGTAAGTCCTTTCACTCGCCGGAATAATGTTTCGTCCGCCAATTAATCAAACAAATTTTGAGATTATTTATTCTCTTTAAAATCTGTTCAGTTACCCAAGAAATAAAATTAACGGGATGTGTTCAGAGCGCATAAGGCAAACGCGCAACTCTAAGCGTGTGAGCGTGTAGAAGTCTAATCAATGTAGAGGAATTTCAACAATTTTCGCTTTTCAAGATCAATAATCGTTTTAGAGCAGCCTGTGCAGCATTTCAGTTTTCAACGCAAAAGCTCACGTCTCGAGATAATTTCTCTCGTTTTTTTTTCAATCGTCTCGTATTCCACTACAGCGCTTGCAACAACGCTCTACGTTGCACGCATGTTAAAGGCCAGAAACGAACGCAGTTTCATGCCATTTTGTTCATATTAAACTAATATAAATAATTTTTCTATTCAAAAACCGTTTGTTTAGATGCTTAGTACAGAAAAATTATGTCGTAAAACTGATTTATTCTTCAATAAAAGCAGCAAACACCCAGCACGCCTGCACGGAGGAGAGCACAGCAGCAGGATTCGTACACGACGATCTCCTCGACTAGTCTGGAGCTAGCACGGTGCCTCTCACTTGTCCTAAACTAGTCTCAGGTTACCGGAAAAATCCGGCCCTGTTAGGCCTAAACTGATAGCATGGTTCGCGTTGATAGTGTTGAGTGCGCACTTACTTTATGTTGATTGTGCGGCATTCAACATGGCAACTATGTTGACATGTTGGCAACATGGAATCTATGTTGAAATGTTGAATAACGTGAACACAGTGAGTACTTCCTTTATGTTGATTGTGCGGCATTCAACATGGCAACTTTGTTGACATGTTGGTTGGCAACATGGAATCTATGTTGAAATGTTGAATAACGTGAGCACAGTGAGTACTTCCTTTATGTTGATTGTGCGGCATTCAACATGGCAACTATGTTGACATGTTGGCAACATGGAATCTATGTTGAAATGTTGAATAACGTAAACACAATGAGCACTTCCTTTATGTTGATTGTGCGGCATTTCAACATGGCAACTATGTTGACATGTTGGCAACATGGCACGACATTCTAACATGGCATGACATTTCAACATGGCAACTATGTTGACATGTTGGCAATATAGCATGACATTTCAACATGACAACTTTGTTGAAATTTTGGCAGCATAGCAACTTTACTGACATGTTGGCAACATGGTATGACATTTCAACATGGCAAGTATGTTGACATGTTGAATAACGTGTACATAGTGAGCACTTACTTTAAGTTGATTGTGCGGCTTTTCAACATAGCAACTATGTTGACATGTTGGCAACATGGCATGACATTTCAACATGGCAACTTGGCCTGACATTTCAACATGGCAACTATGTTCACATGTTGGCAACATGCCAACTATGTTGAAATATTGAATAACGTGTACATAGTGAACACTTACTTTATGTTGATTGTGTGGCATTTCAACATAGCAGCTATGCTGACAACATGGCAACATGAAAACTATGTTGACATGTTGAATAACGTATAGCCACACAGTGCACAATCTTTATATGTTGATTGTGCGGTAAATTCTTGGCATGGCAACTAAGTTGAATTGTAAATCAACACAGACACACTGATCAGTTACTACATACGATGATTGTCCAGAAATACTCTACATGAAAACGGCGTTGAATTGTTGATTAACTTGTGCAAAGTGCGTCGGAAATATATAGTTTTGTCGAATGTGCAGTAGATTTTTGTACATGATAACTGTAGCGAATTATTGCTTATATTGCGCATGCAGTTCATGAAGATTGCATGAACAGACGTCATGTTGAATGGGCTAAGTCTAAATTATATTTACTAGATTATTGCACATATTTCAAGATACTTGTAACTTCCGGTCGTGCGATAGGTTGTGTAAAGGTCAAGGTTGCCTTTATTTATTTCCTTCTCTTCGCAAAAATTATTCCGGCTTTATATATCTTTTTGTACATAGGAGGTAATCTATTGACGATATTGTTAATGGAATCAAAATAAAAACAATTTAACAAACAAAGATTAAATTCAATTTTATCTTTGACCATGTTTTTCTATAAGCCTAGGTCATGCTTATCTCTTACTAAAGAGATGACCAATTATTGCTAAAATTTCTCCTGGGGCAACCAAAGAATAATCCCAATAAAGTAACACAAAAGAATTGCTGGGCAAATTGGCGCAACTAAGCTGAGGTATGCTCGGACATGGCCATTATGACGCGTGTTGTTGCACGAGTTCTATTACTTCCCTCTCGTAAATAACCACTGATCTGGGGTAATTTACATCTGTTATAGTGCAATTTTCATCCGCAAATTTCAGTAGTTTTCTTCGCCTCAGGGTTTTTTTTTTTCAAGTCTTACGCTCAAAGAACCAGAACGAGGAAAATTATCATGCGTGTAATGTTTTCATGATCTACGAGAGATTATTTGATAAGCAGAACAACCAGCTTAAAAGTAAATAAATTGATAATATTTATATAAACGTTGTAATTGTAGCCTTCCGTTCATGATTATCCTTTCTTGCAGCGTACATCAGTTGTTCATGATACAAAATTCATCAATTTAATATGTATTAATGTTTTGACACACTACTCCATGAAATTTATATAAATTTTTTTAAACTGAGATCGAGTAAATGCATGAGCAACTAAAATTGTGAAAACGCAAATTCAACGTATCAAACGCGAGATTTTTCGCTATTCTTCAACCGAAAACTTTCATTTTTATGTTTGCACGTTCAACGTGGCCATTGTTTTGGGGGCACATATGAACCGGCATCTGTCATCACGAACTCCTATTCCTCCGTCGCGACAATGCGTTCTAGAAAATCGGAAATTGCTGGTTGGTCAGGCATGGTGCGGTCCGCAAAATGCTCGCCGAATTGAGTAAACCTTGTCCAAAAATTCCATTTCCGTGAAAACAATGCATAGCGACAGTCATTCCCTTGTCTCGTACGGAAATAATACCAAACATTTTTTGTGGCAAAACTGTTTCGTTCCCAGGTACGATGGAAAACTGCTCAAAACCTCGTTCTATTTACTGCCCTGTTGTCCGGAGCGTTTATATAGTGAAAAGTAGAGCCGAAACAGCGTCGGCCGGTCGTCGTTCTCCCAGAAGCCTTCTATAATTCATCGGTTATTTCGACCAGGGTTAAATGTTCTCATGCTGAGCTTATTCTTTGCGCTGCTTCAATAAAATGCGGAACAAGTCCAGCTTGCGGATTACGGAACTGCTTGGTACCATGAGATGACCGTAAATAAAACTGTTGAGTTTGCCCTCCATAAACACAAAAAAAACCATCGTGGGCCAGGGTTATGATTGAGCATGAAAATTGCATCTCCTGCAAAAATATAAATTGAATCTTTCCAGAAAGACATAGTCGTTGTTAAATGAAAACTCACTGGGAATCGATTCAAATAAAATTAATTTAGTAACTTGCTTACTTTGATAATCGACTGGTTCAGTTAGTGTCGATACAGTAAATTCATTATTTACTGGTTAGGTAACAAAAATTGCTGTCTGGAGACTAAACTAGACCTGCATGCAACTTGGATAATTAAATGTAGCCAAAGGAGCTTTGCTCTGAACAAGCAATTATGAAACGTACTCAAAATAAAATAAATAAAATAAAAAAGTCATGAATCAAGCCTTCAGATCTGAAAAAAACACACTATTCCTGTACTCATTAGTCAGTCTAAGCAGAATAACAGCTTACAGCTCGGGTATTAATTAGTCAGACTTAGCTGCAGACCTAAGTAACAGCATAGGGATATTCAATTCATGATTCAGTCTAAGCTGAAGTGCTGAATAATAACAAGCAGCTCTTTCACTCACAAATTCAGTCCAATCAGAAAGGCTGAATAATAACATGCAGCTCTTTCACTCACAAGTTCAGTCTAATCTGAAGAGCTTTATAACAACGCACAGCTCCTGCTCTTATAAGTCGGACCAAAATTGAGAACTGAAAAACAACGTACAGCATTTGGACCAATGAGTGAGTACTCCTCGTTCACAATTTTTAGAAGCCGTCCGTCACTGCGGCCATCATGAATATAAAAGTTATCCATACAAGTAGAATAACTAAAATTGGTTGAAATACCTTGGTTAGATTTGTAAATGTGACGAGAATTTCGTGTTAAATTGAAGGCATTTGTACGCATGCAACATGACATGTTGCCCAGTGAAAGTATTTCCGTACACTTCTGATAATTTTGAACCGACAGCATTGCCTACCAAAAAATGTTAGCACAAATGACTTGATTGCTACTTTCTAACGATAATACCAAGCATTATACATATATGTTATTGTAATTAAATAGGATATGCTTGTGTCGTATTAGAAATTGTTTACGCAAATCAATTGTCACGATACGTGTGAGATTACATATTTGAGGTCATTATGCTTTTTATTAAAAAAAGCTATAAAATTTCAATAACCAGTTTACGAATAATAAATAAGATTTAGCGATGAAAAATTGATACGATATTAAGTTAAGATTCGAAATGGTCAAAAACTTGATCATGATATCGCCGCAAAATGAACTCGTGCCTCGATCAAGTCTGGGCATCAAGATCGAAGCGTTTAGAGCGCAAAGTGAACGCCCATGGACATCAATTTGAAGGACATTGGTCGGGCAAAAGTGTTTCAGAGCACACCATGTTTTAAGTCTTGAAAGTACAAGAAGAGTGAATGCCATTATGTGGGTTCCATTAGAGACAGGCACCTCGTTCTCAGTGCCTTCACATGACCATTCTTCTTGAGCTTGAAGGTTTGTGGGCAGTAGCTAAAAGCAAAGTGTCGGCCTGGTAGAGGCCAGGGGCAGTTCTTTCAAAACTCGCTGAAGCACACGGAGCGGCCGATTTCTCGTCTGTGATTGGTGGGTTTAGCATGAAAAGCCGTCCGTGATTGGCTGTCGGAGTTACGAACTCGTAATTATTTTTGATGGTCCGACCCCTGGTGACTTGCAATAGTGTGCATAGGAAGCAGGCGTTCGACTAATAGATGCAATAATGGACTGTTTAAGGAGGTGTCTTGTGAAGACACAAGCTATGACGTGCAGGTTAAGAAGTGAAAGTCATTGTTGGGGCGATGTTATTATGGTGCTTTAATGTTGTGCTCTTCTTGCTTGACAGAAACGCCCTGACCTTATACGTCAATCGGCTATTAAAACTGCGCAATGCTCTCATTACTTTATCAACACTCGATCTTTATCTGGAACAGATGAGATGTCCGGAAGAGATGTGTTCGGCCATTGCGTTGTGTGATCGAATGTATTTTTTATTTAGATCAATAACCCCTCTCTTTATCGTTGCAATGCTTCGGGTAAATGCTTTATGCTTCGATGAGAATAGAATAACATTCGTTATAATTCCCGAAATATTGAGTGCAAATGTTGCCTTCCATTATTGACTGCAAGACACAATAGGTAAAATTACGTCGACTGTACGAACTCGAGATCAGTGAATGACTTGGCAAGAAAAATGTCTGATGGAAGCTAGGAAAGAATGATCGAATTTTTAGCGTACGATGACCTAGATATGGAAGGCCTCAATCTTTCCCTTATCTCATATCAGTGCCGATAAATTGCTCATAACGATGTCAGTGAAGAGTTATACTAGGCTGTCTAGTGACATAGTTTACTCTTGAAATCGTTGGCTTTTAATAAGCAGTGATAAATGACTGATGGTTACTCCGCTCTTGTTTATCTCAGGAGATGAGAACGGAAGCTTGCGTGGCAGTGCCGAAATTTGTGTGCTCTGAATTTCAAACCTCATGTGAAGCTCAATTCTTAATATCGATTCAAAATTCTTTCTAACTCTTCCTTCAGTTGTTTTTAAATTTGTTTAACAAAATCTTTATATTTATAAATAACTATTTTACTATTCACTTAGAAGCACGCAGAGTGCTATAATTTTTCAAGTTATTTCTTCATCCGTATACCCGAAGTGATTCGAATTGTTATATATTTCATCGACTATTATTAAATGAAAACAATAATTGTAGGATCCCCGATTCCATCTCTGGTAACGCATAAGTAATTTAAAATGCAAATAACGAGGCGAAAATGAAAATGGCAAAAATTCTTATAGTTTTCGATTTTATACTTTCGGATTTCCTCGTTTTATGAATAAGACGAAGGAAACCTGATACCTCGGCACATACGTTTGACCCCGTTGAAGCTGTCACTAATTTATGAGGACTTTCAAGTCTTATAATTTTGCTTATCATCTAATTGCATTATTCATATATTTCAGAACAATTTGCAATGAATAAAGGAAAAATTTTAACGTTAAAAAATATCCGAAAATATCCTGAAAAATTGTTCCACTTCAGTGAGAAGAATTGTAAAACTTAGCCTGGCGCTAATATGGCTTGGGGAGGTTGAGGTAGCATCTGGCATATGGAGCCGAGCATGCGAAGGAAGTTGCTAGGTTGACCCTTGACTTAAAGAGGCAAGTCCCTAGCTTTAGTGTAGAGCTCCTGCTTATAGAGATGCAGTAGCAGGGGTCAGGAGGTCGCTAAACTACTGCGTCCTCCATGCAAGAGGAGACTTCGATGCCGTGTACTCCCGCATCTTAACTCCGATGCCGTGTACTCCCGCATCTTAACTTCGATGCCGTGTACTCCCGCATCTTAACTTTGATGCCGTGTACTCCCGCATCTTAACTTATTCGATGCCGTGTACTCCCGTATCTCGAGTTAGACTCAATGCTAGATCTTTAACCTTTTGTTTACGGATGTCTTCACCGCCGTCAACGCTATTCATAGCGAGAAGACATCTTTCTGTTATAAACGAAGCCTGCACTGCATAAGGAAACTTTAAGGGCAAAAAGTTTCATGGTCATGATATATTCAAGGGAAATTGGGTGATTTAGTTGGGATTTATTTCGACGATACATAAGCTAATTTTCCGTAATAAAGACAGTGCTCCAATGATCCTGTAGAAGTGCCTCTACATGAAGAAATTGCAAGTACGTCTGTGGACTCGTAGAGCTTGCCTGCAGGAGTAGAATGTCTTTGTAAACAACCTTAATTAAGGTTGGTACATTTTCTAGGATACGTTTAGGTATATTTACTTTGCCCGAGACATGCAGACACTCTGTACCATGCAACAGGCTGGTCGATATGTTTTTTCATATACTTAAAATGTGAAATTTGCACAGAGAACTCAGACGTATATACAGCATGCAGGTACTAAACATTTTCTAGGAAACGTTGATGCATTTGCTTTGCTCCATAAACACTGATACACATCTGATTGGGATATGTGTAGGTAAACCTATTCAGTTAGGAAGATCAAGGTTTCGGCAAACTCAAGTCGCTTAATTTAATTTTGACAGAATATGCAGGCGAGCACCACTGTTTAGGACGTTTATTTAATTATTTCGGATTATTATTTAGGTCAGGACTTGCATGCATTGTCAGATTATTTATTTGTATGCCACGTGTTGGTAGATACTTTGTGACAGATGGTTGACGATAATGAATATATGAATATAATTGCATAGATTACATTCAAGTATTCATAGATGACGGTAATGAATATAATTGCATAGATTCCAACTAAAACATTTGAATTTTATCACATTTATTGCATTTGATATTGATTTATTGATCCCAAAGTTACATTGATATTTCTCCAGCATCAGATCGCTGTTAGGTCTTGAAGAGATCGCTGCCCAATTCAACAATGCTATCAATCCTTCAGAACTAAGTTGACATTCCAGGTACGATGTTACCTCAATTCCTGTAAATCCTTGCGCCAATAACTGCAAACGCATTGAAAAGACCACCATATGTTTTCCTGACACTGGGATGATTCTTTCCAGGGAAATTAGACGTGTTTGTGTTCATGAACCTGGGCGTAATGAAGGCCTGGGACACTGGCAGCTTTGAAAGGGTGCCCCGAATTCCCAAGCAATGGCTTGGAAAGTCGTTTGAAAGGCGCAAGGAAAGAGCGATGCAGAGGCATGAAAGGGAAATCGTCCACGAGCTGCCAGGTTTGTTGTAGGGCGCATGCGCGTGTTTATCGCGCGCATGAAAGACGGGCCATTACCGTTCTAAATTCATCGAAGCATCTTGAGGATGAAAAAAAGAACGGGTTTATTTGTTAATAAGTTATATCATTTGTCTTGAGAAGCGCGGATCTTCTGAGTCGTAGAATCAAGTTTCAGTTTAACAATATCGAACAATGTGAATAATATGAGTTTAAAAAATGTTGATGCAATCATTATGTTATGAGGAAAATTTCACCATTTAATCTTTAATTAACGCAATTACTAAGATAAAAAATTTATATGAATATATGTATGTTACACTTATTATCATGAACAATTAATGAGCATCCATGCATAAAGTCACCACAAGTGAAGTAACGAAATTATTTCTCTAGCACGTGTTGTTATGTCGATTAAATCAACAGATGTGATCAAAATTATCATGAAAACCATTTTCTATCATGAAATTTAGTATTATCTAAAATATAGAAATTTGCAATATTGTCTTATAGCCTTTATTTTAGTGCTATATATTTGAAAATAAAACGACTTACGGAAATCGCTACGTACATGCAATTAATGAAACTCATTCTAATTATTGTTATTTGAAATTTTACCCATATAATTACATCCCATCTTGCATATTTTATCATCATACTTTAATTTGTCGATGATATGAATATCCTTGCTTAAAATAGCCACTGAATTAACATAGAAATATACATTTGAGCCGTATGATATATTCACGATTTCGAGCACATTTGTATGCAAAACTAATCTCGTATGAAAGATTTCACTTCGCTATTTAAAATTTGTCGTAACTGATGGGAACCATCTCTCTCAGTTAATTAGTCAAGTAAAAAATATTACATGTAAGCATCATAGATACTCGTAATTAACGCTCGGCAGGAAGGGAGTTACTATATATCAAATAATTTGTTGATAAACGAAGAAAACTATCGCTATTACTAATTTAATCAGGAGATATACAAGTGATAAGCATCATAGACAGATAACTAGAGCTTGGGTTAAGGGGAAGGGTTGATGCGACCGCATCATCATTAGAGAGTCACGTCATCATCCCTCAGAGTCACGTATCTCATGGCCTGTCCGCGGTCCAACTTCCGGTCTCGTCCGGTCTTTAGTTTCAGTTTTGTTAAGTTACCCTACAACACCCAGGACATGGCGGACCACCAACTTTGATTGAGTTATGAGAGTTAACAACTCCCGGAAACTTATTTTTATTGCGTCACTTACTATACAAAGTAACTCTTATTCTTATTTAAAGTAAACCACAATATCAAAGTGAATATTTTTCGGCTTATAATTCCATTACAGGAAATATCGTATCAAGTTGACGGGTGGAACTAAATGATCTTGAAATTAAATTAACTATTATTATGAAACTATTATAATGAATTATAAATTGAAAATAAAAGTTAAGTTTGATAATAAATCTGACTTCTGCTGCATGGCATGTAACTGGACGCTAATCCTACACTAATTTTATTTACCTTGATAACTGTAAAGATGCAAAATTGTTGCAAACGTTTAATGAAATGAATGAAATCTTCGTGTGTTGTCTGAATGAAAACTTCGGAACAGACTGGCCTAGCGTAGAGCTGTCAATAAGACCGTGTTTCTTAATAGTCTCTTTACTCTAATTCCATATGATTTTCATATATTGAGTAACCATGCGTGTAGCTTATCATCCTAAAGCAATTAAAATTTTATTCCACACTTAACACAGGCGCTTTTAGTAAATTATGCATTTCTAATTGATTATACTTGTGTAACTAGAAAATTGAGCAGATGATGGAGCTGGTCTTCAATTCGTGTATATTGAAAATAATGTTGATTTTCAGAGCAATTTCTTCTCTCATGCCAATCCAACCCTTAGAAAATATAACATTAGCTAATCATTGCGAATGAGTCGTTTGAAATTAATTATAAAGTTCTGAAAGAATTGAATTACGAAAAAGAATTGAAGAAAATAAATGACAAAGATATTTCTAAGTTATAATTGCAGCGGCGATTATATATGAGAACAAGACGATTAATTTTTAATGACAAAGCTTATTAATATTGAAATGCGATATACTTGTCTGTGCGCATGGTTGTGGGAAGAGACGCATTTTTTAATAAAAAATATAATGAAATGACAAAACGCTCGATATGTTGTGAAACAACAGGCATTTCATCCTCCTGATAGAACTTATCGTGCTTAAAAATTCACGTTGCCTTCAAATTTATACAATATTTGATTTGCTCATGAAGTTAAAATTTGCCTGCCCGTGGAGCGTTCACCTAAAAGGCTAAAATGCCCATGCACATGACAGCGTCGCTGGTGTGGCTCGTAGCTTCAGTTTCCCCTGAAGTCATCAGAAAATGACTCTGACTTCTGTCACATTTCTGCCGGTACTGTGACAAATTTGTGCGTGATTCCTGCATGCCGACAAGTTTTCACGGATTTTATGTTTAACTACAATAAATTAGTTCAATGGATAATGGGGTCAATCACCTCATTGCATATTATTGCATTACAGTAGATTTTTCATGAAGAGGTGGTGCGAAATTTGATTTCCCAACACCAATTTTGTTTTGCAATGAAACACCTGATGCACGAGGTGTTGAAAAGCCGAGCATTTCTGAGTAACCCGGCTTCGCAAAAATACAGACTGATAAAGATATTACAAACCCTGCTGCAATACATTAGCAAGACAAAAATGTATCGTTTAATTTGAGATTATCACATAGCTTACGATCATTTTTGGATTACCAAAGAATGTGGCACAAGGTCACACCTTTCACAGATGTATGGTCCGTCAAGCGCGCCGCCTCCGCTCGTTTACGCTGTAAACACGAAGCGGGATTTCGCGGAAGGAGTAAGAAATAGCGCTTGCCACAGCCGTGTTCCGGTGCCGGATTCCTAATCACAAAAAGCATACGGTGATATCCACGTTGTTCCGGCTGCAAGATTTGATTTTCTCGCAAGACCACGATTAGAAGTGATCAATATTTGACTGCCAGAAACTTTTCCAATTTACACAGGACGTAATCACTGTTGCATCGACCAGATTGCATTGTTCAGTTATGGTCTGCTAGACCAGCACCGTTATACACGGCAAACTCTTGTTATTTTGGCTCAACTTCTTCTTTCTGTTTCGCCTAACGGTACAGCTTATGAATAAAATACAATTCTGTTCATGATGTGAATTTTCCAAATCAGTTTGGTTAGTACACTTTAATTTCAATCAGTAAAGAAAATCCAGGAACCTCACACTCATTTTCCTACAAATTATTTAAGTCCTAATGCCCGCAGTAAAATAAAGTATGAGGAAAGTTATGTTAAATTTATATAAATTAATATTTCTTTGAATTATCTTTCAATCGCAACACTAACTTCAATAACTTGCATATACACCAACTAATATAAACTCTGGGCAAATCGAGAAGTGGTCCCCGATTTTGAACGCTGTATCGATTTAATGCATATTTTACATGGAACTTCTACCCTTTAAACTAGCCGATTGCTTTAATGTTGCACTGAACTCAACAAACTTGTGCGTATAATTAGCGAGCTAACAGTTATAAAGCGTATAAGTTCACGAAGCCGTGATATTGACTTCAGACTACAGCAGTCGCGGCCTGAAATATTAATTCTGATTTGTGACCCTGAAGAAAGCCTTCGTAGAATCTGAGTCTTCTGGTTCAGTCGAGACCAGAGCAAACGCTTATAACATATATTCTCCCTAAACTGAATTTAAATTATTAAAGCAAACGGCATGCTCATACATTGAGATGTGGTTTCAGCGTAATTTTCTTTCCTTAAATGTAAAACATCATAGAATATACGAGTATATTTTTATAACACAAACCACATATATTTTCATTTCAGTTAGTTCGTGTTTCGTAAGCTACCATATGAAGCTGTGTGTTTTCTTATCCAGTTTCTTATCCGAATAATTCATATTATTGTGAGGAACGGTTCTTCTAACGTTCTCTTCATATCCGGATCCTCGATAGCGGTGTTGGATGACGCACTATAACCACGATATCAGGAACATTCCATCGTCATCGCGATGAGAAACTTTCGGCGAGCGATTAACCCCAGTGGCGGATTACTTGCCATTTTCAGGCGTCCTGCAGAGCGGAACACGTGGAATTTTCTCGCCTCCAAGTGCCTGATAATCTGATCGATGATGGCCACAGGCCCCCCTTTACGACGGTCGTTCCAGGGCATCACTAGGTTCGGTGGCACCGATCACCGGCCACGCATGAAGGTATGAGGACGATCAACATGGAAATAATGAAGATATGAGGACGATCAACATAGAAATATTGAAAGTATGAGGACGATCAACATGGAAATATTAAAGGTATGAGGACGATCAACATGGAAATAATGAAGGTATGAGGACGATCAACATGGAAATAATAAAGGTATGAGGACGATCAACATGGAAATAATGAAGGTATGAGGACGATCAACATGGAAATCTTGCTTTTGTTCAATGAAGGGCAGTTGTAATGAAGCCCAGGCTTGGGAAAATGTACTCAAGCACAACAAATGTATTTTCCATAACAAATGAGCGTACGTGGAAACTTCCTTAATTCTTACTCTCGAAGAATTTTCCATTTAAATTCCAATTAAAGCGGCTGGCACGTAAATTCGTAATCATGCTTTGCTCACTTCTCCAGTAGATAAAATTGCCATGTAATAAATTTTTCGTGCTATACAACCTTAAAACTAAATTTCAGCATTGTTATTATAATCTCTTTTAATTTTTAGTATTTATATCATTATTTTTGTTATTATTATAATAATTATTATAAGAATTACTGTTCATTTCATTCTTGAATTTCCGCATTTATTTTGTCAATCTATTTTCTATCAAGTTCATCGTAATTTTGTAATTCCATTACTAGAAACATATACTCTACAGTGTATAAGGAAGAGAGGTAACTTTACAAAAAATGTATTAACTTTACTGATCCAATGTACAACTGACCATGAACAGCCTGCAGTTCACATACCAGCCGTTTAAATGTAGGAGCGACACTTGTACAGGATTACTGAATTATGGCCCAGCAATAAAATTCTTTATCGTTTGTGCTCCTATGGATTAGTTTTTTGTCTGCAAACTTAAAACGCAAGCTTAGTGAATTTAATAAGAAACGAGGATTAGGTTTTGTTGAAAACATGTATTATTTTTATCGTAGATCTGCTCGAATAAGATGAAGCATTAGGTAAGCAGGAGCGACCGATTTTGAACATATCATGTAACATATCAGATTGTCATGTATAAATATGTTAGATTTACAATTAAGTTCAGAGTGCTTAAAGTGATAAAATTTTATTTACTTTAATTAAAGTGATAAAATTCATTTCCAGGCATTCCAATTAAAGTACTTGGAGAATTTTTCTTATTTCTTTCTTTAATCGAGTGCAATATTTTTGTGTTATGCATGTAATAGGTGTAAGCCATTAGATGAGTTTGTTCAACACATCGGAGTGAAGCTTTGTTTGAGGAAATCATGCACAACTGATGAGCTAAAAGATAGTGCGCTGGGCGAAATGTTTGTTGTGCTCGCAAACAGTTTGATCGATCGATGGTTGTTTATGTATACAGCGTCAAGAGTTACGCTGTTTGTCATGCAGCGAATGTATGATTCTGCATCTGCCTTAATATCAACTAAACTAACTATAATTGATACTATATGGTTTCATACCTTAGATGCAGTATATATGACACTTCTTCCCTAAAACCATAATTATGTTACATCGATATTTGTTAAGCAGACGTGCAACTAATAAATTGATGATTTTGCGACTCTTGTAATCAACTAATCAGGCTGTGAATAAATACCTCTTTTAAATGAAAAATCCGAGATTGGAAATCTTAACCAGCAGAACGGCATCGTTTTATTTTTGCTTTTTACGGCACGACGATGTGGCATAACCGTGCCCAGGGCAAACGTAACTGCCAGGAGCGATTGACAGGAAGTGCTGGAGCACGGAGATTTATATATCCACGTGAGATTGCCTCTTGATATCCACGTGAGATTGCCTCTTGATATCCACGTGAGATTGCTTCTTTATATCAACGCGAGATTGCTTCTTGACATCCACGTGAGATTGCTTCTTGATATCCACGCGAGATTGCTTCTTGACATCCACCCGAGATTGCTTCTTGACATCCACGTGAGATTGCTTCTTGAAATATCCAAGTGAGATTGCCTCTTCATATCCAAGTGAGATTGCCTTATATCCACGTGAGATTGCCTCTTTATATCCACGTGAGATTGCTTTTTGAAATCCACGCGAGATTGCCGACCGTAGCAAGGATTGGGGCTACATGCAACGTTCTCGGTTTGTCTCTGCGATGACTCGTTCAGAGTCTGCGAAAATTTCGTATATTACGCAGTAACGGCAGAAATTGATAGCAATACATAAGAATTAATGATTAATTTAATGTAAATTAATATCCATTCTACAAATTAATTTCTATTTGTTATAAGATATTGAAAAGAGGTGCAGTGCGCTTAGCCATGATTGTTAAAGGTAAATATGGATTGATGGCCGGGCTTCAACACAAGTAATAGTAAGTAACTAATCACTCAGTCTATAAGTGAAGATTGCTTTTTATGAATCCAATTGAAAAATGAAAGAAAAAGATTCGGCTTTACCTCACCGAACGATTACAGACTATTTAAAGTCAGCTTATTATTTAGGATATCAGTAACTCCTTCTAGTCGAAATCGCCGGCTTATATGTCATCATATATTCAAGTTGAAGATCTTAGAAAATTAGTTAGCATCCTTGATAAAATAAAAAAAAATTTCATGACGACTTGAAACATAAATAACCTTAAATTAAGATTTTAGTCGTAAATTCTAGCATGGAGCTCGTGAGTTTCATGATGGTGGTATGTTAGGGTTTCGCATCTGAAACTGCCTCTCAGTTTACGCTCAAATACCAGATTGTGATTGGCTGATTGATTTGCGATACTTTAATTAAGTTCGGGCATCAGGCCCCCGATCTCTGATGCATGCGCTAGACGTCAGCCAGCGCGGTCAAGGGGGCGGAGCCCCCCCCTCATACAGGGGGTCTCTGAAACGAGGGCGGCGACTGGACGCCTGACCACCAATCCCTCGATTTTGACCTCACCGATCTAGCCGCGTCTATTGCACTGGGCTCCCAAACTTGAGGTAAATTAAAGCATTAGGTGGTTTGAAAATTTCTCGGTGCGATGATAGACACCGAAAAGTGTTCAATCTATTTTATTATACGCACGAATAAATTGAAAAGATTAGTATATAAATTGAAAATTTATTCGTGCGCATAATAAAATAGATTGAACATTTTTCGGTGTCTATCATCGCACCGAAAAATTTTCAAACCACCTAATGCAGTAATTAGTATGCATGTAAAAATTTGTGAAAGTGGTAACTTAAATATCGCAGAATATTCAATTGGAAAAGGTTAAATAAGCTCACTAAGCAGTGATCCATCGAATGGACAGTGAGGCACAGAACGGCTTACCACTGCAGAATTAGGGTGGAGCATTTTTTTCAGATTTTTGAAGTTTGGTTTTACAATAGTGCGGAAAGTTGTGGATGCACAAAAAAACGATTTTCGCAAAATTTCAAAAATATTTAAAATCCTCCAATGATTCTCTAATGATGAAGAGGATGCAGTATAGCGTTAAAATTTGAAACATATATTCGAAAAACGTTTTTAGGACGATTTTTTCCCCCTGCGGCTTTTAAAAAGGCTAGCTGGATTTATAGGAGATTTTCATACTTAAGATGTATGAAAATACATCTTTATATTTTTTGAAAATGTTAAACGACCCTCAAATCAAGAATGAATCAACCTGGTGTCGCAAATTCTGCATAAATATTTTTTTTGCGCATCTACGACTTCTCGGCGCTATTGTGAAACTGAACTTAAAAAAATTGAAAAAATGCCTCACCCTATAATATATACTGCAGATCTGACCGTCTTCGCTGCGTGGCCTATAAAAAGCTGCAAAAGGCACTGGTGTGAAATGCATTACAATCGAGCGTTGGAAGTATAACGGAAAATTTTCGATGTGATTTTGAATTTTTTTATTCCGAATTTCATCAAAAAGTTTTGAGATTCCGGAAAAAATTCTGTTACAAGCTTGACAAAGACATTTCCTTGCTGAATTAAAATATAAAATTTGTGAACCGTATGATGGGCAAATAGAACTTCAAGGAGATTTCCTTATATAATATCACAGAAGTTTCATCTCGTTATCGATGCGAACGCTCTAATTTAGTTCATAGTGGAATCTAAATGGCCACAGTAGCCAGCCTTGACGCTTGTAAGTTATCGCTCCCTTCCCCTTGGATTGCATTCAATGCCAGAGATAATGAGCGCTGAGTCCTCGTTTTCATCAAAACTACGGGGCTGTTTCTACCGTTTTTCAAGGCATTCCTGTCTACCGAGGACAAATTAATTAAAGTAATTTGTATAAAGTTACGTAAGTTTGCTGAAGCCTTCATAAACAATTTGGTGGATCGTTGAAATCACGAGCCGAATTATTTTTTAATGTTTACGAAGCGTAGATGAAAATAAAATTTGTATTATCCTTTTTGCGGGAAAATTATCATGCATGGTATGGTAAATACTTGCTTGTCATACATACGTATGGAATAATAAATACATTCTAAAGCTATCATACACGGTATAATAAATTATATTGTAATGGATCCCGGAACTTAATTGTTTTATTCCTACGGAAAAGGGTTAAGGCAAAAATCCATGTCACAGAAGCAGTAATTGTTTAATCAAAACCACCTATACATACTGTAATTCGATATCGATTTGAAATCGTTTCCAAAAATTTCTGGGTTGATGTAAAATGTAAACTGTTTAAAGAAAACCTGAGTACATGTGGTCGCAACTTGTCGAGATTGAAATTTGTCTCTTAAATTATTGTCGAGGAATACATATCGTCAATATTTATTCCATTAATTTTTCATATAATAATACAAAAAAATTCATTAAAAATTCGTATTCCGCGGCTGAATGGATCAAACCCGTAGACATGGAGCGGAAGCAGAGGGTGGGGAGAGCACGTGCGATGCTTTTGTCATCGATCACATTTAAATGAAAGCCTTGTTATAGCTTACTTACTCTCGTGGAACATCTGTCACTCAAACATCTACGCTTTGCAAACCAAAGCTTAGCCAAACCATAACCGGTCGAATCAGCAGTTCCTGCACTCACTGTCATTTCATTGTAGGAAATGTCACGCACTGTACAGCTATGCAGTGTACTCTAAACTCGAGTGCAAATGGATGGTGACACTGTCATGCTAAAAACGCAAAATATATATAGATTGTTAACGAGCAAATTTACTGCATGTGTATACAGTCGTTCAGTTAAAATTCCGATCACATTTATGCTTATAATGTCGTTGGTGCAAATAATTATGTGTCTTAATTAACTTCTATCCACAGTATTGTGTCCTAAAAATCCCTCCTCTAACAAAATTTTTCGGTCTTAGATTGCAAAGCAATAATGAGCTTTCATGCATTGTTCAGACAAAGTTGCTTTTCAATCATCTCTTCATGCAAAAAAAAAACTTGTAATTCTCGATTAACTTTTCATGAATTAAAGCAATACCACTTGTCTTCAATGCATTGCTCGTGCATTTCAATGACACTCCCTAGCTAGTCATGAACGTGTTTACCCTGAATTGCAGAGACACTGATGACGGCGCGGTACACATATCGTAAAAAACACAATTAGTACAATATTCACATAATAAATCGAGTCCCTTTTATCATCAATGCTTTTCGAATTGCTCGAGTCAATCCCAATGCTCAATTTGAATTTAATAGACTTTGAATTCACTTAAATTTGTAATTGATAGATTAATGACTCCAGAGCTTATTCATCTATTACGTAATGATCAAGTTACCCCTTTCACAAACGTTACAATGATGTATACGGCTTAATTAAACATTTCTGTAATTCCTCCATAACCCAAAAAGTTCGTAAATTTCAGAAACACTTTTACTTATAAGTGTTTCATGGCCACATAGTGGGCGTGTATCATAGTTACGGCTTGCACCATTGCATTTGGATTTTTTTTATGGCGCGTGCGTGGATTGAGGCATCGAACCGTCACGGGCATCGCATGTTGCGGCCAAACTTTGCACGCTGGCCCTCCCTCGGACTCCTGCCTTACAGAGGCACACCCTAAAACAATTGATTGGCTCGCCAAACATGAACATATTTCCTTTAATCTCAGCACTCATTTTTTCGTTTTAGTGAAGCACATGTGTTCAGTGATTACGAATGTGTTTTACTGATATGCCATCTTCATGTGAATTTGTTCCGCAAATATCGAGTTTTAGGTGATTAAGATGTTTACCTGTCCAACAATATTTAATTGATATCGCTAAATTTTATTTATTAGATGGCAATGAAGATTTGCATATCAATTGAGCATCACAAACATTTATGCTCACGTGGAATCAATTTACAATTTTATTTTGCTCTTATTTTGTTGAATTAGCAATACTCAAAAATATATGCTGTGAAGCAAGAACAAAAAATTTTCCGTTTGATATTTGAAGCAAAACTTTTAATAACGTGGTAGAAGGTGATTGATTTCGTTGCGTTAGAAATTCATGATATTTTGAATATTTTTTTGTTCTCACACAAATAAGGGATTTGGTAATTCCTAATCAAAGCGATGTTTGACTTTGATAGAGATATCAGTGATTCCGGATTTGACGGAATCCGTGATTTGTATTTACTTCGTGAGTAAGACTGTAGTACTCTTACATGAACGTTCAAACGAATAACAGGAGGATAAATGAATTCTTCGACAATGCCATTAAAAAATCGATTGAAATCTAAAGCACGTTATATTAAAACAGGTAAACAATTCGAACCCACCTAACTTACGAATTCTATTTTCATTTAATCGTGTCGCTGAGCATTGTCTGTGTTATTCGTAAAAGTGCTCAATAGCTGTGCAATATTTAAAATTGATGTGTGATGAAATATATGCATTTAGTTTTAGATTGGTGTAGTTTGGCACAAGTTGTTCTTTAATGCAGGTTTCATTGAAGACCAGAGAGTATTTCTTATTGAAAATTTTCTTATTGTTTTCCTCTATTCTGCGAATTAGGTTTTAATTTAGTTTTAGCTTGCATTGGCAATTATTTTACATAACTGGCATTGACATAATTGACATAAATTTCTGCAGCAGAGTTAACGGGAAGGCTTCAGACTGAAAGAGAAAGGGTCGCCACGTAGGACCGGTTGTCTGGCGCTGGAGTGAAGAGATATGCTCAGATGCTGTCGGCGCTAAACACTTGGCCCAATATAGCTATGTGGTCGTTTATGATCTATGTTTTATGTCGTTTTTATTTCTTTATGTTGTCTTCTATGGTTGGTTTTATATCCTGCGAATCATCGCAGAAAAAGTGAATACATATTCAGTCCAAATGTTAGCCTAATAATTAGCTATACATATATTGTCTTAAATAGTTTGCCTTATATCCTGATATTCCTCAATTCAATTAAAACATAGCCCAATGCATTGCTAAGTTGTAAATTATTCCGACATGAAATTAACGTTCATTGAACCCCACTGTTTTTAAGCCAATATCTATCTGGGTTTGAAAATATTGATCCTGAAATAAGACGGTTACACTTGAAATGGCCTAAATTCCCAATTCTAAAAACTGAGAATCCTAAAATATTAGTGGTAATGATGTTCAGTAGATACAATATAGTTTTTTCGTATTGGTTTAATACTCATGATGATAATAAGATTTGTCTTAGGAAGACTTTTTTACGCTAATATAATATTTTAGGGAATTTTTGTTATTTAACAAATATAGTGCACAAATATAATGATTTTCTTATGAAGTGAAACGAGTGTTGCAATTTTACAGAAATTGTTCCCAGAATGTTCCATCAGATTCGAACTTCCTCGAATTTCAGTTGTTATTTATACCCTAATTTTAAATCGCAAATCTCATGCAGATTCAACGCAGTGCATAATATATAAATATACAGTTTCCATATGTAACTGCAATTGTCCCGGTGGGGCGTACAGTGAACCGGAATGTAATTAAGATAACGGGAAAATAATTTGTTTAAGATTTGCGTGTGTAGCAGAAGCTATAAAGCAGATGTACAGCAATATTAACTGCTTTGTGTTGCTCACCTATGAAATATTGGCCTTTTAATTGGACTTTAAATAAATGAAAGAAAAAAAAAACGAATTATTGCTTGAGAATTTATGAGAATGATTCAACAATCAATGAACGCGTTGCGTGAAAGTATGTGTGCAGGAATTAAATTTATTTTTCAATGAATAAATTTTAAGCAATATTGAAAATAAGTTTTCTATAGACGCCGCTTAATGTTTCCTTCTCCAGCTCTTTTTAATTGTAATAGTTCAATCGGTAAACTCATCAAAAGGCGCATAAGTCATCAACAGACATAAGACAATTTAAATAGGCACATTTCTAAAATTTATTCGACATTTTTTCGTATTCTTTTTTTTATTACGGGTTTTTCTTGCTTCTTGCCTGGGAATTGCATAGGTTAGTTAGTAAAATAGTAAAACAGTTAGTAAAAATATAATACACGTATCAATTTCTTATCAATTGTCACCCGACTTGTTCAGGAAAACATAGATAAAAGAAACTGATCATCAGCAGCGGCAGATAAATGCTCGCGGTAGGATGAATCAAATAAACAATTCAAACCTTAATATAAACTTAAGGAACTATAAAAAAATATGAAGTTAAATGCATGCCTAGCACGCAAGAGAGACGACGTGGGAACACAAGCAGGCAGCGACCCGATCACAACCCAGACCTGTTCGGTGATGAAGCGCAGAGCTGACTTCCAGTCACTTGTATTCCGCTGATCAAACTGCAACAACAGCTGGAGCATGGTTGAATTAATATTAATAATAATTCAACATATATATATATTCAATATTAATTAATAATAAATATTAATTCAACCATGAGCTGGAGGATCTGGAACAGGGAAATATACCGGTGATATTAGTTGTAAAACATCAATAACAAAGATCTCGTAAGATGGAAAGGAGCAAAAATTACGAAATGATTGCAGTTAACTCATTTAGTATCAAAAAATTAGTCAAATTAGATACGCTTACAATGACAAACAACAGTCGTAAGTGAAACAATATTGGAAAACTGTAACAGGAAACATCCTTATTGGTCGTAAAATTAACGAATGAAACTACAAAATCGACTGCAACTGCAGGTTACAGTAGAGGTAAAAATCAGATGCAATTATATAAATAAAAAAAAACAACAATTGGTAGCATTTTAGAAGAATTTTTACAAGTATATTTAGCATAACTTGTGAGCCAGGGTAAACTATCTCTTTGATCATTTTGATTATTATATATTTATTTTGATCATTAGCATTTGATTATTTTTCATCTTTTAAATCGTGTTTATCGCGGAAAATTTTGCTGGACGCACATATAAGGTACTTAAATTACTAAAGTACACATTCAATTTATATTCTTTCTTGACAAAAGTAATCATATAATTTTTTGCAATGAATAACTAAAATTTTGCAAAAACATCGAAGCCTGAATATTTTTCACCACAGGAATTTTTGCGACAAGATAACTCAATAATTTTCCTGCAGAATGAAAGCCTTAGGAATTGAGACGATCGCTCACACGCTCCAGGATGCAGTTGCGGCGCTGCTTGCGAATCCTTCACATCATTTAATTAGGCGAGTTTTTCCTCTCTCTCTTTCTCTCTCTTCAAACATTTTTTGTAACATATGGTAGTGCCACTCTGCAAGAAACATCATATTAAGCGAGGAGAAGTTCCTGTCATTTCAAATAAAAGAAATTTACCTTTTTACAGCTCTCGGAAGATCGTTCGCGGAGGTTGTGTCAGAGCTTCAATGTTAAGTACGATAATAGCATAATATTGTCCTAAAATAGTCTAGAAAACCGGCATGTTATCGCAGTCTTTATTATTTGGAGCACGCAACCATAGTTTCCAGGGTGCGGCACAAGAACCTTTACATTATTCAATTTGAAAATGAAAATAATTTTGCACATTTATTGATTTATAACATTTTTAGCTATCAAATATACAAAAGAATCATGTGATCATGAAGCATGTAAAAATCAAAACATTTTTCTCCCATATATTGCCTCATTGATGGTCCTTAGTCTGAGAATTTCGATGAGTTTCTGGATAATCAAGAAGTCACATTATATTAAAATACCAATACAATTCTGGACGAGGTTTCAATGCCAAAAATTGCTTTCTAGGACTTAAATTACCAAACAAAGACTATCATTAATTTATGTCCTTTGACATGAAGAACTCAACGGTCTAATTCCAGCATCAGAATATTCCTATACCAATAACATGGAAGACAAAAAATAATTTCATCTCCGAACTACAGCTAATTTAGACTGCCCCCTTGGTAGCCTGCAGCTGAAACTCGTGAATGGACCCGACAGGTGCACAAAACATCAACACAAGAACCCCGGCAGCGGCAAAATTTCTTCTTCACTGACCAAGCACAATGAACTCTGGTCCAGTAACCACATCGCAGCCCAATCGCCAAAAATTACAGGCGTCTTATGGCCGGCCGACGAAAGGCCGACGCTCGACCGGCGGTGATTCTACTCCAATGTTCTCGTTCAGTTACTCCGTTGTTCCTTAGCAGGTCTTTTGTATTTGTGTGTTTCTTGCATGGATTCTAGAGAAAAAAATGTGGTTTGCAGTCACAGGAAATGATCGGTCTTCTGGAAATGACTTGGGTGGCTTCCTTGAAATCTAATTAGGCTAAAAATGAGACAGTTCGAAAAGGTCGCGTCTGTAGGGGTAACCGAACGGATTTGCAGTCATTGTAAATCTTGAACAGAGTTGGGAAATGTAATAATTGAACTGCGGTAGGTTCGGTTTACTCAGCGATGCCAATGCTACATTTTTGCCACAAAAGTAAAAAATTCGGAAAATTCGTCGGAAAATTTTTCGGGATTTTTCGATTGTCGCCTGGTTCAGTTAGCGAGATTATATTATCGATATAACTAATCAAAATTCTTCAATTGCGTTTTCATGATGCATGGTTCTTTATCTGAATCTCCTTTATCAGACAATTTTTTAATGCTTTTCCAAACATTGTTTGGTGTAATCACACATGGATGACACTATTTGTTCTATTACTTACTTATGCTACATCATTTTAAAAATTTCAGGTTTATCATTTCATTTATATGGATGATCCATTAGCCATTTTAAATAATTTGCTCAGTTTAATGCTAAAATGGCTTTCTTCTTACTTTTGTGCATTCAAGTTTGCCAACGTCAGCAGCCACAGGCTCCGACTTCCTGCCAGCGTTGCAACGCTTCCTAAGCAAGCCGGACTCACAAGGCATTTTTCAGTATTTTTTTCTCGGCAGTTCCCATTATTAGGAGCCGTGGCGTGGGACCCATCGGCATTTCGTTCCTAAATTTCAGGTGGAAGTCACTATCACAAATCCGGTCGTGTCATTGCCTTGATTCCTGCAACACATTCAAAACTTGCAGCTGAGGAAATGGCTAACTAAGAAATACACATATTCAGATGCCAAATAGTCAATTAATTCGCAATTCAGGAGAAAGAATCGTATTGTAGACTTGACATATTATTCTTTCTGTACGGCCCATGATTAAATAATATTGTTTTTTGTCCATAGGACATACTTGTCAATCATTATGCAGTAGTAACGTGGCAGGATAGACCAAAGTTCTACAGAATGACTGGATCTGTCTACTGCAATGCAAATGCTTGATGAATAATAATTGAATATGAGTGGCCGTTTCGTTGTAAAATTCTGCCTCACAGATTAGTCTTGTACAGATTGTAGAAATCATTTTCATATAAAACGCTCACTGCATGATTGTGGTCACTCTGAATTACGATCAAAACACATATCACATATTAATTTGTAATCTAAGAATAGAAAACAAGAACAAACAATTGCTCCAGTTTGGACGTAATGTGTCTTAGCGTTACCCCATGCATATCCTGCCAACGGACTCTGCATGCGGCGTACTCACGGGAACTAATATTTGACAGATTCCGTAACTCCGCATTTGAGTGGCATTTGAATGTCCTTCACTGGACACAAAGAAAATTTTGTGCGAACGCTCCACGCATTTCAGTAAACATAGAGACAAGTCAGTGAGGAAATGACCCAAGAGAAGACATAAAAAGTCCCAGCGTTAAAGTTGAGGGCAAAAACGTCGTAAAAGTTTGTTTGCTGTTCCGCTGGAGTCTTGCAATGATGTTAACCCGCCGACTACTCTTAAGATTTTTTCTGAAGCGCGCGTGTACGCCCCGAGCACATTCTTGCTCTCGTTGCTTCTTGGAACAAAGATGAATTTGAACAAGAAGTTCATTTTCCACGCTTCAGTCGCCTGCCTGGCGCTCTCAAACACCGGTAATTTTCACCCCGGGATTTGACTTGAGCTTCGCTACGATTTTCACCTCAGAGTCGTCATTTTGCCTCGCAAGCAACAGCCTCATAACTGTACGCGATAGCTGCTTGAAGATCTTATTGAAACATAAATTATATTGCTTGTGATTTATCATAACTATACTTCGCACACGCTCACGCTTCGCTTCGCTGGATTTTTTCATGCCTGAACATTGCCGTATCTAAAGACTCAGTGACAAGTGATACTTCATAAATTTCCCGGTTAAGGTGTTCAAATGAGTTGCATCTGAAACCAAGTTCTAATATTCAAACAGGAGATGCCCAGTATATGATTTTGGCAAATAAGTTTAAAGTAACTCAAACTTATATTTCATGCTTTTCATCCTGGTATTCTTTCTTGTAGACACATATCAGTTAATAATTTCTCTGCATGAATTAACACTTAAGTGAACTATTCCTCCTACAATTCCATAATTATGTGTTAAAATATCAAGCTTATTATATTGCGGTACAATGTTTGTAGCAACTGCAAAATAATCAAGAGGCTACCTGATACTCTAATAATCAAGAGACGTTGCAGTCCGTTGATCAGCGATACTCACTCAGCCCGCGAGGATGTTTCAGGACGAAGCTGTAAAAGAGACCCGAAGCTAAGAGACTTTTTTTTTCAACCGAGATCGTTGAAGCATCGCGCCGATCTCTCGGCTCCCGTCTCTGTATAAGCGCTGCCGAGTCTCTCGATCGTTATGTGTACATACGGCTCGCCCCAGTGAGCAAGAGGCGCTCGGGGCTATTGAAGTTATACGGTGGCAGGCAAGGCAGGTGTTCCACCCACCGTTTCCCACACTTACACTTCATCTTTAAGCCTTTCATAGTGGAACATAGTCGCTTGAACCTAGCTTATTTATAGGTCGCTCATGTATCGCTTGGGATTTGAAATTCATCTGTGCTCTGTGATATTGAAGATAGCTAACCAAACTGTTAAGCATGGGCACAGAAATTCGAAGTAAGGCCGCATCGAGGTACTAAATGGGATTCTTAAAATCACAGCAACGGAAATGCTAGTTAAAAAAATACTTAAAAAAAACTTTTTAAAAAACCACGTTTTTCTTGTGGACTAAAAAGTAGAAAATAAATTATGGTTCGCCCCAAAAAAAACGTGTGTCGGGCAGATTTATGATTAAAGCGAAAAGCACACAACACTTAAATTTTGGAAATTTGATGGTGAACGTACAGCCCGACCCACGTTTTTTTGGGGGCGAACCATAATTTATTTTCTACTTTTTAGTCCACAAGAAAAACGTGGTTTTTTAAAAAGTTTTTTTAAGTATTTTATTTTCTACTTTTTAGTCCACAAGAAAAACGATTAAGACTTGATTAAGTATGACTTGACGTACGTATCGATGATACGCAGCGTTAGCGCCTGCTCGTCTATAACGTGAGCGCCCGCACGTCATACTATATATATACTATATAAATACTTAACTCAATTAAACAAATTTAGGTCTCTAATTACTAGTTTTTATGATTGTATCTGAAATTGTTAGGCGAAAATAGCCTGCATGCCGAATTTCAGATCTCTAGAGCAATCAGAAGTGGGCTAATTTTCGTTGTCAATGTTAACAACAAACAAACAAATAAACAAACAAACAAACAAACGCGAAGCTAAGCTAAGAAAAACGTGTTAAAAATGTAGCAGCGATCACTCTTAATATAATAATCTTGTCTTAGAAATACGACACTAAAAACCCCAAAAGACTGAAACTTCAAACGCCTAAATGGAAATAAGATTTGGAGGCGAGCTATTTAATTATACATAAATAGTAACAAGCGATCCTATACAAAGAATAGTTAAAGTGTATTTCGTGGGTTCGACGGATGAATATCCTTATGGACTAAGCCTGCAGGATGAAACTTTAGTCCACAACTCAGATCCCGTATAGGAGGTTAGTCTGTATTTATTAGATATCTTCGCTCGACAGATGAAGATCCTTACTGACAAAACCAGCAGGATGAAACTGTGGTCCGCAATGCATATCCTAAGAGGATGAATAGGATGAAACTGTGGTCAATAATTCAGATCCTAAGAGGCTAGTCTGAATCACTTAGAAATCTTCGCTCGACAGATGGAGATCCTTACTGACAAAGCCAGCAGGATGAAACTGTGGTCAATAATGCAGATCCTTTATAAGAGGCTATATTCTGAATCACTTAGAAATCTTCGCTCGACAGATGAAGATCCTTACTGACAAAGCCAGCAGGATGAAACTGTGGTCCGCAATGCAGATCCTAAGAGGCTTGTATCCTCCCGCAGGCTCGCGCACTCATATGGAACTGCATCATACCTCACAACCGTTCGACCGTATCGTTCTTCTTCCACAAAAATCTAAAATATGGCATGGAAATTGCGACTAAATCGTACTATCGACTGGAAGCTTCATAAAGCGACGCATGATGAGCAGATTCACATGTTTTCTTTGTCGAAGTCTCTTCATATTTTAATAACTTCATTACCGGAAGCCTGAGGCGTCGACCTAATGTATTCACTGATTCCTTGGAAGCTGGAAAGATTCCATCAGTAGACCATAGCGGACGATTGCCCATTAGTGGCAAAGCTGAATTTGCATCATTGAATTCTTTGTTGAACTCATCGAGCTGTGATGTAAGAGACAGAGTTCTTGGCGAGCTCAAATCAAGTGAGGTTCGCTTCAACGATTTTAAACACAAATAAAAAAATTGTGATCCAGAGAGACCACGGATTATTTTCATGCAGTGCTTGTGACCGAAGAAACGCGCATTAATTTACCATTTCATATGGTTTTAATGCTCCATTGATTAAGGTTTGTTATAATTTATTAAACATTTATTATTATATACCACATGCATTTGTTTATTCAATTAAATTATTTTCTTTGACCAGAAACAATGCAGGCAATAAAACAGAAACAGATCAACAACAATGAGAATAGGTTTGTTAATATACCCGCTGTTTATTATTTAGAGGTTGCCCATTCGAAAAAATTAGATTTTTTTTTCAAATGAAAAATCTAAAAAAAACTGTTTGCTAAAAAATCTGATGTATAATTTGCTTAAAAACTGTTTGAATATAAATTTGAATAAGAAGTTCATTTTCCACGCTTCAGTCGCCTGCATCGCGACTGAAAGTTTTCTAGAAAATGAAAAACTTACCAGCACACTGGATGCGGGTTAACCCCACCACCACCAAATTACCTTATTTTCACACAAAGAATTAATAATTAAAAAATAAACTAAATTCATGATAAATTCATGATATTTAAACAAATAATTAGTCAAGAAAGTTATCTTGCCGCATCCTGCACATTATTACAGGAATGAACGACTGACAACTCTAATGAGTATGTTTTGAAGTGAAGTATAGGCTACGTAAATAATAATTATGTAGGTCAATGAAATAAATAATTGTGTGTTTATTAATTCCATGCACAATTGTATATCGATATCTATTTCTGAAGTTTTTGGGCATCATGTCCTATCTCGTTTTATATTCCAACAATTGTCGGCTATCATACACGTGTTTACATAATTACATCGACCTTGACAACATTTTCCTGAAATAGATCGCCTTATATTGAACCTATAGCACGTCTGCATCTGTATTCCCGGTAAACTGGCAAAATGGCAAGACGGGTTAGCTTCTCATCTTACAACCGTTCAGAGTTAATTTTTCCACACGTTTCTGAAAACTTTTTGTGCGTACTTGTAGTCGTGAAATTATTTCCACATTCAGCCATTTTAGGATTGGTCTTTGAGTTGTTTGCCTGACCAAAGCACTCGAAAAAATAATTCGACTTCTATTGATACAATCCTAGGGGAATTGTCGTGATTTTTTAAACAAAATTTATATGAAGGCCATCGTCAACAAAACGGAGATATTTAACAAGCGGTGTGACTATATTTGCATAAAAAGCTGACTGAAATTTCTGACCAAATATGGGTAGTGGTACCTGATTTATAGATTGAAGTGTAGTATATGTGCCATTTATTGCTGGTATCAAAGTTATATTCTTTCGACACCGTGTTTTTTTTTCGCGAAAAAAGAGTGCTCATGCCGGATCATTGGGATTCAAAGTTCCATGATTCACGTGTAACATTGGACGACATCCATATTTTCGCCCACTGCTTCATCGTTATGACAAACTAGTACATTACTTTTCTATTCTAACAATTTCCGGACCAAATGCGCGATTCTATGGTGCAAGTTTACCGCACATTGCCTGCGATGGTTTTGCAGATGTGAGGAAGTTTCAAGGAGTCTAATTGATTCGAATGGTTCTTGCAAGAAGCTTTTTTTCCTATCGCTGCCACCGGATGCAGGATTGACTCGGGTTTCTCTGTGACTCGCGAGATTGAAATGGAACGCAGGTTTACGAATGCCACAAAAACTACACCTTTTATCTAGTTAGATTGCCCTGATTTGTCTTTCTCAAAAAGTTGCAGGACTCTAATTAGCCAGTGCGGTGTTCATTTCCGTCCGTTAGCTGTGGGAGCCATGGTTTTCAATGAAAAATTATATATTGGGTCTCGGTTCTCGGTGAGGCTCTCACGACTCTGGAATTCTTATTTCATTCAGTTTGCGTAGAAATTATAAAAAATATAAAGTTTTCGTTCAGTTGCAACGCAGAAGCTATAAAAAATCGATACGGAATTCGATCATGGAATGTGTCAGTTAGTAGATGTGAATTCCTTGTCTCGAATAACACGTCGAAAATCCGAGTGAATTAAATTTTTCGAATTATTAAAGTGAAATAAATTCGGGCGTACAAAAATCATTACATTCGTGCTGCAAAGTTGCTTCTTAGTTGATTAAATGAATCTTATCAATTTTTTTGCATGTCTTCATGAACATGGTCAATATGTAAATAGTTTCCCGTATAAAATTTCCTATCCGTAATCATCAATGTGACGAACTGCTTATATTATTGTGCAACTTCAATTACTTCGTTTAGCGTGCAAATATTTGATTAGCGATACAAATAAGATTGCTTTCAAATAAAATAAGCAAGCAGAAGTTTCGTTTGTCCGATATTAACATCTAAAACGGAGTAATCGGTGCTTGCATCAGTGTAATCTCCCTGTGTTCATCGAAGCGTGCAACAAGTTAAATCTGAACCTGCATCAACCAGTTTCTGTTATTAATACCGTATGCTTCTTATGAATTCCGCCTCCCGGAATAGTTTACAATGAAGAGCTTTGTTGGACCCTTGGCCTTTTTAAATCCTAACTTTATGAACATATTAAATGTTCTCTGTGACATGGAAGTTGAATAATTTTAGACCGAACGTTAGACCTGCGATTGAGTTTTAATAGATACAATCTTAAGTTGGTTTCCCCGTCTATCGAATGCATAATCAATGCAACTTTAGAATCATCAGGTTATTTCGCTATGTACCAAACATAAACGTAGAAAATCAGACGTCCAATTGTGGTCCTAATTTTTATTCTTTCGGATCACGAGTCTTAAATAAAGTATATAGCAATGCTTGGGACGTGAGTTTTTACCATCATTTTACGAGAGATGGCGTCAAGGCACGTTATCGGATGTCGCTCATTTACCCTTCACGTTTTATCTTCAATCAGAAATACTACCCCGTAGTATGTCTTTCGAGGACGACTTGTAATTTTATTTGTACATGAAAGACATAAAGCCAACAGGATGATCGACTGGATTGCTTCTTGTAGAACCTTCTTAACACGCAATCAAATAAAAGAGGAAGTTTTGCTGTGTGTTTGCAGTGCCGCATTTTTCAGCACAAAACTTGTTCTTACGTTTGAATGTAAAAATGGACAATATTTTTGCGACAGAAATGTTAAATATTACACGTTCGTTTTAGGGGATAACTCCAAGCTTAATTTTTCGGCATAATTTTTACAGTCGACGGATGTCCGATTTTTTCCTTAGATTAAGACGCTTTTAAACAAATCCAGTCTTTTGGGTTCGTATCGAGGATGCTGTGTATAAACAATCAAGTTTCTGGGGCTAGGTATGGACTAATAAAAACTATATTATGCTCTCTAGCTTCCTAAGTTTGCGTCGTTTCTTTGCTGACAGAATTAAAACATTTTACAAAATGGTACCGAAAATAAAACCAGACAAACTTGTATGAATTATAATAAAATATAACTCAGTACTCACTGCAGTGAGTGACAGAGAACGCATTTTCTCGTCGACGAAAATGGGAAGTCACGGACAGACGGACGGACGGACATGACGAGCACAATAGTGCATTTTTTCCATAAATGAGAAAATGCGCTAAAAATCAGTTTGCTGTGAATTGAAAGTAATTTCTTCTTAAGAGCTAACTTGTATATGTTGAAGGAATCAACTTAATAATATAGGCTGAATATTTAATTATGTTCCTAAAATGACATCATAATTCTATAGACTCGGTATGCTTACATGAATTATAAATAACATGATTCCTATTGTTCTGTGGTCGTTTCTGGTCGGAATTTTCTTTTAAAATGACGCAAAATCCTATACCTTTTGGCGGCAACATTAACAAAAATAAAATGATATTAATGATTTGAGGCAATTATACGGAATGTTTTAATAAAGTCTCGTGAATATGAAGACATTTTAACGTTATTACATTCATTCCTCATCCCAGGATATGATCACGTCATCAAAGGTTCAGGATGACTTCGCTCATCTCTTCATCGTCTCCAGAAATTGGCCGTGGTGAATAATACGTGGTCCGTGTGGACCGCAACCTTTCAATCTCCTGAAATCCTACCATGGCGACGATTTGGCAGGATCATCCGCGATTGGAAGACTGGGCAGGAAGCTGCAATGCTCATGCAAAGGAAACTCTGCCAACTTCTTGCTGATCTGGCAAAATGAAACCTTCTGTTTCCGCGCCAGAAATGGATAACAAGGACACTGAAATTATAGGTTTAGATCATTATTTTTTTACTGCATGAAATGTTAGACGAACTTTTGGACCGGCTACAGAAAAGTAATACAAGCACGAGAAATAAACTTGATGAATTTTGTAGAAAATTGATGGCTTTGGTTCTTACATCCTGGCTTAATTTTAAATATTGCTACACGCCAGGGCACGGTCTGTTGACTGTTCAAGTAACAGCGTATGCTCGCAGCGGATGACAGGCATGCTCAGTGTATACGTAGTAGTAGTGTAGTCCATGTTCAGCGGCACATGCATGTTCAGCGGCTGTATAGAGCGCACGATCATCATCAGCAGCAGCACATTGTTGCGGGAGAGCTGAAACGCAAATTAACCTACCTCTCCTATCTCAAATAATGAGAAATCATATGTTTTTCCCGGTCATCCTCTAGGTTGCTGGTGAGGGATGTCGAATTCGAGGTTTTAATGCCTTAAAGAATTCTGAATATTTGATAAAACTTTGAAGATTAGCTTGATCGCAACGGCAAAAATCTCGAAATCTTTCCACATGGAAGGTAAAGTTGCATGCAAATCTTTACTCATTAAAGGAATTATGGATGCAAGAAAATTTATCAGATTCACTATAATCAGACTTGAAAATGGCACCACGAAGATTATGATCAAAATTTTATAAAATCAATAAGTCAGCCTCCCTATGCAACGGCGTTAGTCGCGTGAAAATTATAAGTAACCAATTTAGAGAGACAATTAAACTCCGTAAAAAGAAGAATCAAATAACACAACGTTGGAAAATACTGCAGCGCACTCAAATAAATGTCGATGTTGCTCTTCAGAAACTCGTACGGAAATGAGGGCCTTCTATAATGACGAGAGTCTTGTATAATTTATCATGAATACTTCTTCCTGATCAAAATAGAGGATGACAAGCAGCAGCAGAAGATACTGTAGGTACATCATATATATATACGCTGTTCAATTTGTACGAGGTTTCAGACTCGGAAGACATTTTAAACTTCAACCTGTTTCCTCGGTCGCGAGCACTATGGACATATACACAATGGATTCTTATGATAATTATATTACATTAATATCATGTACATCTGAAGCAGTAGGCACAGTTAGCAGAAAAACAGTAGCAGGGACATCATGTACAGCAGCAACAGTAGCATAGACATCATGTACAGCAGCAACAGTAGCAGGGACATCATGTTTCAGCAGCAACAGTAGCAGGGACATCATGTACAGCAGCAACAGTAGCAGAGACATCATGTACAGCAGCAACAGTAGCAGGGACATCATGTACAGCAGCAACAGTAGCAGAGGTGCTGGAGGAGGTAGCAACAACATCATGTACAGCAGCAACAGTAGCAGAGGTGCTGGAGGAGGTAGCAACAACATCATGTACAGCAGCAACAGTAGCAACAACATCATGTACAGCAGCAACAGTAGCAGAGAGATCATGTACAGCAGCAACAGTAGCAGAGGTGCTGGAGGAGACGCTGGCGCAGTAGCTACGGCCGGCGTAGGGCAGGGGATGTGCTCCGGGCCTGCCCTGCAGCGATCCTGTGCCGTTCCCAGGCTGCCTTGCTGCTGCTGCTGCTGCTGCCTTGCTGCTGCTGCTGCTGCTGCTGCTGCTGTTGTATAGTTGTTGCTGCTGTCTTGCTGCTGCTATCTAGATACTGCTGCTGCTATTGTTATCTTGCTGCTGCTGCTGTCAAGTTCTTGTTACTGCTTCTGCTGTCTTGCTGCTGCTGCTGTCTTGTTGCTGCTGCTGCTGCTTCTGCTGTCAAGTTGTTGTTGCTGCTGCTGCTGCTGCATTGCTGCTGCTGCTGTCTTGCTGCTGCTGCTGCTGCTGCTGCTTTTGTTGTCGTTCTGCTGCTACTGTCTTGCTGCTGCTGCTGTCTAATTGTTGTTGCTGCTGTTGTTGTCTTGCTGCTGCTGCTGCTGTCTAGTTGTTGTTGATGCTGCTGCCTTGCCGCTGCTGCTGCTGCTGACTAGTTGTTGCTGCTGCTTTTGTTGTCGTTCTGCTGCTACTGTCTTGCTGCTGCTGCTGCTGCTGCTGCCGTCTTGCTGCTGCTGCTGTAATTTTTGCGCATTTTCTCATAAATGGAAAAATCCGCTATTGTGCTCGACATGTCTGTCCGTCTGTCTGTCCGTCCGTGACTTCACATTTTCGTCGACGAGAAAATGCGCTCTCTGTCACTCACTGCAGTGAGTACTGAGTTATATTTTTTACTTGACTTCTGTTGTTGTTTTGATACTTAAACTGCTTTTGTCTTGCTGCTGCTGTTGTTGTCTTGCTTATAATATGGCTGCTGCTGTCTTGATCATAACCCGGCTGTTATGACCGTGGTCTTTCTCATACCTTGAGCTATTGCTCCTGTAGCTGCTTATATACCATGAAAAACTGCTCTAACGTGGCTGCTACTCGATTTTATAATCCTAACTTGCTATTGCATTACTGCACCTCTGTTCTTGACATACTATCGTCCTACATTGCCGTTATTCGTGCCATGCTACAGTTGTTTTACTTCCCTGTTTCTGCTGCTGTTTTTGATCCTCCAACTTTCTTATATTCCTCGCCCATAATCTTAGCACGAGAGTTCATGCATTCGTTCGATTGGTTTTTTACAACGACAATTGGTCATTTTTTCTCATCTAACAATAAGTCTGCAATTTGAGATGCTGTCTTCGGCCGAAACAATTACTGCGAGTGTCGAGGCTGTGTGTGTTGTATTGCATATGCGTAGTGACCTCTGATGCCTGAGCACGTCTCATCCATCCTCTTGATTGCCTTGCTAAAGAAGAGCCCACATGCAGCTAGCCGCTCTACCAAACTTCCTATCAACGCCAAACCTTTTATTACGAGCATCAGTCGGTGATAAACTCGATGGATTTAAATATCTATTAAGTTTCAGAAAAAGTACCGCGATTTATTAGAGTAGTATAATTGAATTCGAGTTTCATGACGGGAGAAATTTATGGAGTTGAGTTCTGTTTATACGTAAAACTGATCGCAATGTTCGCTCAGACGATAAAGTTTGTTTACTGTGGAATGTAATGTCCAGCTTCGAAGTTTTAACTAGTTTAATTCATCTTCTCTTTTATACCACATCGAACAAGCTTCTTTGCTGCTAGTCGTTATAAGCAATAAACCTGCGGCTCCTGTAAAATGATGCAGCTAGAAAGCTGGCTAATATATAATTTATATAATAGATGGTAAAAAGATCATGATTTGATTCGTCCCTGACACCTACATTTCATAAGCAAAAATTAAAGAGATGCTGAAGTCATTTTGCTTTATCAATATATGTACAACCTGGAAATTGAGAAGAAGGTGCAAAATGCTGCAAATATAACCTAATTAAAATGGAACAAAAAATTCTCAAACTATTTTGCTCCGATAGAGATGATGTTTTGTTGAGAATCCTGTTCAGAAGAATAGTCAATGAACAGCTTTTGTACAGCGAAATCGCGGGCTGGCAACACAAAGTATGTATACCATGGCGAATTCTTCGCACAGGTCTGCAAACGCCGTTTTTATGCACAAAAGTCGTCCACTCACGGATACCGGACGGATAATAATCAATTCCGTGCATGATGCATCAATTAATTATTAATTCCGTGCAGAGTATTAATAATTTTTGCTCCATTTTTACCGTATATATCATCTACATATGTGTCATTTCTATTGCGGGGTAAGTCCTATATCCGTACAGGTCTAGTAAATACGCATGCAAGGATATTCGATACGTACAGAATTTAAATTTCACATTCAGTTTAAAGCCCGTTTAAAAATAGTGTGACACTTTTATATAGGTGCAAGCTGTAATTTTCGACTGGTAAACGATACTTATGGCTTACATTGTGCGAATGGCCATTTTTATTTATGTGAACCATAGAGCAAAAAAATGCAACGATTATAGACTGGAATTATCGGCAATCTGCACTAATACTTTGATTAATTTTCAATAATCGAGCAATTTGAATTAAGCTTTGCTATGTCATAACAGACATTGAAGAATAGATAAGTTTATGCTGTTTACTCCTCTTTCTTTTAAAAATTATTTTAATTAAGATAATTAACACTTCTTCTTGTAATATAATCAACACTTAACTTCTGAACATTATACCCAAAAAGGGCATTAAGCCCCACTGTGTTCACGGTATATTCTAGTTATACATAAATTTTCTTCAGAATATGACGGCTAATAGCATAAATCCTGCCGCCTCATATCTGCCCCCGCCAGGTCGCGGGGGCCGCGGTTGTGAGGCAACTCATCAGGCGCCCGGGGCGCGATTTATCGCACTCGCTGCGTGACTATCAGCGATGATGAGACCAGCTAACCCACCAACATCAGCGATGATAGCGTGTACCACCTCACTAATATCAGCGATGATGAGGCCTGCTAACCCACCAACATTAGCGATGATAGCGTGTACTTCCTCAATAATTTCATGCAATGATAGCAGAGACTCCCTCACTAATATCAGCGATGATAGCAGAGACTCCCTCACTAATATCAGCGAAGATAGCAGCGACTCCCTCACTAATATCAGCGATGATAGCAGAGACTCCATAACTAATATCAGCGATGATAGCAGAGACTCCATAACTATTATCAGCAGTGATGGGGTGTACTCCAACTACTATCAGTAATGATAGCACCAACGCGCACAAATATCAGTAATTATGACATGTACTCGCTTAATAACAAAGATGATAGCAATATAATTTTCGTGCAAACATGATATTAACATGATTGCTGCACGTTCCCGCTAAGAACGCTTCCTCGCGTGACCTAACCTGACAACAAGAGCATGAGTAATATTACAGTGAGGTATTTGAAAACTATGATAAAGTATTTTGTTTTAGGTTTCTATTACGATTACTATGCAAAAAAGGTGCCGTGATAACACATGAGTGATTTTGCTGATTCATGGCCATAAGTTAACGATAGATAATTTAAAGTTTGCGAGCAAACCTTAAATATAATATAATATTGTAAACTGAAATTATTTTATCAACAAATCGAAGATTCTTGGAAGAGTTCAGTATTCCGTGATGGTCATCATCAGGTGAAAAAATGGCCTGCCCGTCACGCATGCGCACTGCAGAGCAGTCGCACGATCTCGGTGAGCAGCGCAATGCGCAACTGTGTTCCGAGAAAGAAACTTGGTCGCCACAAGGGGATCTCGTTAGCGCAATTTGTCGGCTGATCCTTCAAGTTCCATATATACTGGACCATCAACGCATGCAGTCTTTGTTGCCTTTGCTCATCATTACTGGCAGGAATTTTGCTTGGTATATTAAGGCCGCGCTTGGTTATGGCAAGGTTATATTTGCACTGCTGACTCTTTGTTCATTAGTAGCTTGAATGACTATTTTGCTTCATGGGTGTGGTGATTCTGCTGGGTTTCGTAAGAGGAGCAAGTAGCTGAAAGGATCGGAAATTGATGCTCAGAGGTCAATACCGTACTTTATGGCTTCAGTTTACATTAATTTTTTTTCATAAATATGCCCATAAAACACAATTGTTTTAATAAGAGAGAGTTTTTATGGGATTTTCAAGGCTTCAAATAGGTTTGTACTTCATCAAGTTAAAGTGCGAGATTATTTTCATCGTAATGTTTTACCACGATGAAATAATCGTAGTTTTAAAATTTGGTTACTGATGGTAACTCCGAATACCAGATCTTTATGTACGAATAGCGTTGACGACGATCGATGTATATGTAGACAAAATAAGGTGGCTTCATGCCAGCCGAAGGCCTGTAGGTCAGAAGCGCTGAGAAGGCAGCGGTCAGTGGCTACTAACTGAGCGGCCTCAGCTCGAGCGCTCGTGATGGCCCAGGGCTGAGGTTTGCCTAACATGGGCGTTCCAAAGGAATAAATTATTCCAGGAGCATTTTTAAATAAAAATAACATCGCGTCGGCACCTCGGGGTGCACAGCAGCTCTCACTTGTGCTGTCGTTGTGCTGGGGTACAAGTTTTTAATACACGTGTAATCTGCCACGTGAACAATATATAATTACTCTAATGTGTGTCGTTAAAGAATAAATAATTCAGTCAACATACGTGACAGGTTTTCATGTCAACTGCAGTACTTTGAACCGCTTTACCCCACAAAATAATCAAATGAATACCTATGAATTCGAGAACTAAGGAATTCTACAGTAAACAGGTGTCACCTCAACGGATAAAGTATTATTTTCTACAGTCCGACATCAGGGGCGATCTGTATTGAGATCGCCGAGTAAAAAGTACTTGAAAACCGTGATGGAGTCACGCCTCGACTGCTCTGATCCCAACCAGATGACTCTGAAGTGCTGGGGTTTGCAAATATAAGAAGTAAAGAAGTTCAATCGCTGGACTGTTGAATATTGCTCGAGATCGTTTGTGATTTTAAAAAGGGATTTGCTACCGCGAGGGAAAATAAAATACCGTTTCAAAAAATAGACGACAGTATATTTCGCAGAAAATATATACAACTCAAAAATTATTCAGGCGTATTTACATGGAAAAGTCAGCCATCTGCAATACCGAAGTTGTTGCTCTATAAGGCATGAGATGTTTCTTCGCTGGCACCTAAGACTGTGAGATGAATAACACAACTCAAACAATATCCTGTGAACCACGAGTAAACTATTTGAAAAACAAATTAAATAGATTAAAAGTGGAAAAGTTTTAGCTGGTTAAATTATCAAATTAAGTCAACGGCAAATTAAAAATTTAGAAGAATTGAGAATGAATCCAGTTAACCAGAATTATCGAGAAATCAGCCTGGAAAATTAGATTTCACCGAACCAGCAAAGCCTAGTGGATGATATGGAGATCAAGATACGATTATAACTGTAAACGAGCAACAACTACAAAACGTCAAAGAACATAATTAACTCGGTCTCGAAAATAACAGACAGAAGCACAGACATAACAACAATCTTTCATGAACAAACGCCCATTCGTTATTTCAGCTCGATGGAAAATAGCACCCAGGATCTTCACGACCATACACAGTAAAATACTATGGAATTTGAGCAATATCTTATCGTAGATGTAGACTAATACATAATAATCGATTTCTGGACGAGAAAACAACAATTATGAGCCTGGTATAATTACGAGAGTAAGAATTCTGACCGCATTTGAATCAAATATTACGAAGTGAAGGCAAAACATTACGTGTATTACAGGCGGCTTTATTTAAGAAAATATTCCATCGCTGATCACGAAATCGGCGTATATTATTTTGAAATATAAACCTAATTTCAATTTACTATTCAGACAAATTTGTTTGCACTGGCTCGTGTAATCCATTGGCTCTGATAATTGATATAAACTTCGAACATGTTACGGCAACAAAGTCATTACCCCAGTAAAGATACAGCTTTGCTTTCATACAAAAATTGCAAATCACCCCATAGAAATAGGATATATTACCTACATATTTACTTCTTATGAGATCAGAGCAAGTCACAATCCATTCACAATGCAAAATCTTTTAAATTTATTTCATTTCATATAACTATTCAGTCTTTTAAACCTCCCTCAAAATTACGAAGATACAGTCAAGGTAACGAACGACATTGACGAGCATTACACACCGTTGACAAAAAATGGGATTCGTTCTGGGAAATGGAGTTACTAATTTATCACAGTTATCAAAGTGGGACATTAATCATTCAGCACGCATTTTAATCCGCAACAAGTACAAGCACTCCCTATCTGGAATTGAAGAGCAGTAGGTATCACAGACGCATTATTCTCTCGCCCGTTACCATGACCGCAGCTCACATCAACCAACCTCATTTAAAACACCGTACATCTGAACTTCTGCACACCAGATGCGGACAATTCCATACGAGGCCATTTAAGTGCGAAAAATTAACAAATAAATAACACTTTACATAATATACGATTAGGAAAATTATATTTCAACATCTTTGGATGTACATTTGACTAAAGAAGTGCTATTTAATAAGATAATAGTCACTCCAGATTTGAAAGCTAGCCGTAGTTCGAAACTTGATATCGGGACAATAAAATGCGAACAAAAATTTCTGTCCTCGACCAGATCAACGTCAAATATTTTCATAACGTTTTTCTCTGTTGTCGATGCAACAAAATGAAGAAAAAATCCTCGTATTTTCTGTTTAATAAGAAACAATAAGCCGAGATAAACAATTAGATAGCATGAATATACAACATAATGAGAATCTGAGAATGAGAAATAATTCATGTTGTATTTTGGCATCACTCAGAGCACAGCAAGAGACTCTGCATAATTATTTTGTGAAACTAATGATAAAAATTATTTTGAAATTAGTTAAGGTCAAATAAATGATATAGTATATAAATTGGCTACGGCTAGACTTGGGTGGCAAAATAATCGTCTTCATAATGTTCCTCAATAACATATACAGAAGATGGAGTGGTGCACGTGCTAGGACTGCACGTAGAGTTTAGTGTATTGTTAGATAAGTGAGTGCGCTGGTCCGGCGGCTGCTGGGCAACGACGCTGCTACTTCTGCTCCCGCTACTGTAAACAAAAAACAAAATACGTCAGATAATGTGTACATGCCGCGGATTAAAATAAAAATTAAATTGAGATAATAGCATGACTTGCGTACAGTTGTGAATTAAATTTTTTTCTATACAGAAGGTATCTTGTACAAGAGCAATTTTTTTCCTTGAATTAATGAACGAAACCCCTCACACTAACGGCAAAATTATAATTCAATTTCTTAGGAGGGGTTCAAGTCAGAAACTTCTTCAATGACACGCAAGCTTCAACTAAATATCTTCATACAATCAAACAATAAATACTTCTGCAGATGAACGGGCAGCGAATGTTACGCGAAATGCAGAAATATCACAAGTGCTGAGCCATATTGAAACCAAGCTAAAAAGCTCACTGCAATTTGAAAAATATATGCACTGTAATAAATAAGTAGTGACAATAGTAGAAACAGTAGTAAAAAGACTTGTACGTTTTTTATTCTCACCTTGAGCCGAGAGGAGCAGGGGTGTAGTTTGCACTGCTTGTGTGATCAGGAGTCTTGCAATAAGAGTTATTACCACATTCGTCGTAAACTCTGCGACCACACGCAGCGTCAAGATCTTTCTCTAGTCTCGAGGCCAGCGACAGCCTCGAAGAGTCTGTGTTTAAGGTCTTGGTGCTGCGTGCTGGTGCTATTGAATAGGCGTTTTCAATTGCTTTCTTCGGACACTCTTCGTATGTAGGCGAGAGCTGCTGGGAGTTACTGTCCCCAGACATGTACGATTTAGGGTAGTGAGTGGCCGCAATCTGCTTGTACTGGCTGTCGGTGTTGATCGGTTTCACTGGATAGTCAAGCGAGTTGAATATCATGTGATTCTCGAGGCATTTGTTATTGACAGCGTTGTGTATAAGATTCTGCTCGTTCTGACGTCTGGCCTCTTCGTCCTGTTTCGAGCGCTCCATCTTTCGTCTGCGCTTCATGCATATGATTGCGACAACGAAGCTGATGGCTAAGACAGGTACGGCAACGCTGAAGATAACAATGAGAACAATCTGACCAGATGACATGTCGACTCGAGCTTGAGCCTCACTCAAATGATCGTAATTAGGAATAGGCACCGTGCATTGAGGACCAATTAATCCATGCAAGCATGTGCAACGGTAGCCATTGCTTAGCTCTGGTGCTTCCGAGCAGGTGCCACCATTTTGACACGGAGAACTTTCACAAGGTGAGATGTGCATAGCTCGCTGGTTGCAAAGACGACCACCCCAGCCTGGTCTGCACCTACAGCTGAACTTGGTGAAGGCATCAGATGTAGGAAAACACGAGCCCCCGTTGGCGCAAGGCATATTGGCACAAACGTCTTCAACATTTTCGCACAAATGTCCAAAGTATCCAGTGGGGCATTGGCATTTGAAGGCGTTAATGCCATCAACACAAACTCCATTATTGAGGCACGGTTTCTGAATACAGTCGTTGATATTTGTTTCACACTGCTTCCCAGTAAAGCCGGGGCTGCATACGCAGGTAAAACTGGCGTGCTCATCAACACAGGATCCGCCATTGTAACATGGATTTGAGTCGCACTCATTAACTGCAACTTGACAGGTTTCACCCTCGAATCCAAGAGGGCAGTGACATTGAAATCCCGATTTCGTGTCGAGGCAGGCACCATAATTTAGGCAGGGGCGATCAGCACAGGTCTTACCAGATATATGGCAATACTGACCAGTGTAGCCGGTTGGACACTGGCACACAAAGCCATCGTCGCCGGTATCGAGGCACGTGCCCCCGTTGAGACAGGGGTCCGTGGCGCACGTATGATTCGTCACCTCGCAGTTTGTGCCACTGAACCCAGGGGGACACAGACACGAGTACGAACCAGGTTTGGTATTGAAACAAGTAGCACCATTTGTACAGGGCTTGTGGTTAGTGCAGTAGTTAAGATCTTGATTGCAGAAAAGGCCTCCCCAGCCTTCGTCACAAGTACATTCCCAAGGCGAGTTACAGGAACCGTGATCACAACCGGGATAGATCTTGCATTCATCGCAACTCTTCCCCATCCAACCCAGATGACATCTGTGGAGAAAAAAAAAAAACAATGGAATGAATTTTACGTAATTTGCGGAGGGAATATAGAATTAAAATTAAATAATGAAACATGATCATTTCCATGGGCAGAGGGTAACACCATTTTGATCTTATTGCTTCAAATCTAGTAATGAACAAAGACCAAGTTTCAGCTCAGTGGAATCAGTGACCGAGCAGTGAGCGTATTCCGCTAACACCTGAGACGGGTGGGTGTTCGAGGCTCCTCACTTCCTCTGCAGGTTAAACAACTACGACACTAGACTCCCTCGCTTGAGTATCATGTAACCATTGTATAAAAAGACATCATGATCGCATCGCGGTAACTTGCGTCCGGTAAGTTGCAACTCGGGCAAGAAAACAAGTATTTGAATCAGAATGGAATGTGAGACTGTCATGCCAACATGAAAGAGAAATTGACGGCATTCTTCAAAGAAGCGTAGGATACGCATGCGTATTCAGCTTCGTTAGGCGTTAACACAATATATGAAATTATATAAAATCGATATAGCTTAACTAAAATTATAAGTAAACAATGCTTGCATTCTATCTCAGTGAAAGTATGCTTGTTAACAGAAGACAACAGTTGCTAGAAGACACTACTCATGGCAAAGTTAAACTGGGAGATGGAGATTAATGGATTAATCGTAGAGTTTAATATGAATTGCGTGCAAGAGTAAGTATAAGTAGTGTGGCAACAAAGCTGGCGAGGCCCAGGAGAAGGTTGCGTGTATTTTTAGTTAGCTCTGTGCCACGTCACGACTTCTTGGCATCCCACACTTTTTTATCAAGGCAGCCTCGGGCGCGGCTGTTTCGTAGAAGCAAAAATTGGATAACGTGATCATGTCATGACTTAATAAATATACAAATAAGGAAGTTTGACAAGAAAGAGTTCAAATATTATTTAATTTATTCGAGATGTAACAAACTCAGGGAAAGATACTAAGTGTTTGCCCGAGTAGCAAAAAACGTAAGAAGAAACAATATAAATTCATCTTTGTGCTCTTTTCTACGACGTTATAAATCGTAAACCTTTCCGAAAAGAACAAGAAAATAACAGTACAAGAGAAACATGACGGAAGTTGAACCGATGATGTACACAAGGGTGTTGGAGGTGTGAAGTGTAGGGATTATGCTTTATGATGAGGGGGCTTGCCGTTCAGTAGGGCACATCTAGCACCGGGGCATGACAAAGTACTGTAAAATGAGGCCATGTGGTGTACGTAGGAAGCATCTCTCGGAAACCGTTGACGAGGGGAAAAATCTAGAGGTTTGAAAAAATGATGTTATCATTTATTTCATGATTTACGCACTCGTAGCTACCTAAACGACATATTAGGATTAGTACACTAATAGGACATGTAGTGTAAACATGCCGACATTGTTAAAGTAAAAGGAAAGCTGGAAAATAAATTTGATTACTGTCTAAAAAATGCTAGCGGTTTCTAGCATAAAGAAAACAGGAAAATTTTTAATCTTTCCCTTTTATCGGTACACATGAGACATGTCATATTTTGAAGTAAATAATTGACATTTGGTGACAAGAGAAGATAGTATATTCGCATTTCAGACGCAGACGTGACCAGGGATGGGAGAGAGTAAGGTGCGTTAATAGGGAAGAGAATTCGGGTCTGTATGCCAAGTGGAGCAAGGCAAACGCCGAGTAGATCGAAGGCCTAGACCAGAGTGACAGACACGAGCCATAAAACGAACACGTGGCCCAGTAGAAACGTTGTAAAATTATTTTGTAACTGTACAAGAGGAGCTGGCAAATAGCGTGTTAACGAGAGTGAAGTATTGCCATCAAAATCATGGAAACTAGTAGAACCGTTTGGGAAATTGTACAATTAATACAGCAAGCTGAAAAAACATGCAAATAAAGATAACTATAGTATGCCTATGTTCGAAATTCGGAATCCAAACAACCATATTAATTTAACAGATTTTATTGTCATAAAATCTGTAAGCATTCGGAGGAAATTTTTCTTTTGCTATAATTTCATGCATTTTTCTGATCATTTATGCAAAAAGCACGGGTAGTTACGTTCGTTGGAGTTACTACATTTTAGAAAAATTATAAGAAAATAAAGAATCAAGTATTTTCGCACCTGAACCTCATATCATTTGCAGATTTCCGTGGAAATAATTAATGCTAAAACGAGGACTCATGATACTCACTGGCACTCGTTGGGTTTCTCGCAGAACCCATTGACAGAGTGACATCCAGCACTGCAGATCGCTGTGGAGAAGAATAGTACAAGTTAGTTGGCGATGCATATGAACGATTTAAATTAATTAGGTAACATTTTACAAAGCTTAGTGTAGAATTCAAGAGGATAAATAAGATATCTGTATTCCAAGTAATTATAATAAACGCCAGAATACGAACAATTCGGAGTGAAGTATTAATTCGGAGTACCTATATTTAATGAATGTTAATTACGTCTTTCTACAACATATTTAACATTACTTGCGTCTACTAAGGGACAGGTGATTCCTGAAGTCCATCATTTTCATAATGATCCTAGGTGGTGTGATATTAAAAACTAGACAATCAAGACTATGCCCCGGGCGTTAAATAACTCACGTTTGATGCAATACTGTTCAGGATTTTGCCAGCCCTCTAGACACTGAACGTTGCCATGGGCATCACAGACGTAGTGACCGAAGGCATCGTCACGAGGCCTGCACCATTTCCTGCAGCCTTTACCGAAGTAATTATCCTGGCACACGACACGAAACTGGTAGCTGAGAGACGAGTGAGCTGCGCTCTCCTCGTGAGCGCTCCACTCCGAGTTCACCTCCAACGATCGCTGAGTCATGAACCGATGGACCAGCACGGGACCTGAGAAACACAAAAATACGATACTTAAAAGTCTGCTCGGGAACACAGAAATGAGTCGTGAGTTTCAGCGGCATGTGAATACACACTCCAAAGGAAGAAAAAACGTCTTTTACAGGAGGTGATCGCTTTCATTATCGGCACAAGAGATTTAAACTCGGCTCTAAAAAGACAGTAAACTACTGAGCGTAAGAGGAGGGCTTGACAGCGTAACAAGATCAGGGAAACATGGTAAATGTACTTAGGGAAACAGAGCAGTAAGCTCGTTGCTGGGCTAATAAAAAGGCATAAACCCATGACAAAAATAAGAAACTTCCTACAGAAAAAGAACAATACGATCTAGTTTGCGTACACTGAAGAACCAACGACAAAAGTAGTAAAGTTTTCGTGAAACATTGTACCAGAAAATAGTAGCTTGTGATCTTCACAAGTGTGAAGTAGCTTGTGATCTTCACATTTTATAGTGACTTCACTAGAAAAGGGAACTCCACAACACCTCGTTCCTTTTCATTACAGAAATTCGCACGGTAAGTATAAGTTGGCGCGTAATAATGAAACGACGTGAAGCCTCACATCGTCGCGACAATATTCTAGGAACGGCAGCGAAAACCACATCCTGACGGCGCGGTGGACGACGGCAGGCTTCTGGGCAGGAAGTGGAGGAGCCGTGGGAAGACAGTCTTCCCACGCGCTCTGATCGCCACACTTACGTCCTGACACCGTCTCTACAGGCTCACTGTCACCTAATACTGAACTGCCCCAGGTGTTGAGGATAGATAATTTGATTCTGAACGGGTGGTGTTAGTTTTCGGTCATTAAGTTCAGCGAAAGGTGATCAACTAGAATACACATAGCCCCACTGTCTAACGAACATGCAGTATCAAGTTCATCATATTGTCTGGTATTGGGTATCGTCAATAGACGGGGTTTAAGCAATTTAATTATCGCGACCTGGATTGCGTTTAAAAGTGATTCTGATGCTGGAAAGCGCTGCTGCAGGCAATGCGAAGAGATTTAGAACACTGTTATGTGCCATCATGCGAAACTATTTGAAAGAAATATCAGCGTTGTTCTTCGCGAATTCGATACATTTATGACAATACTAAAGCATATCTTGCTTTTGAACCTTAGAACCAAATAACGCGTTTGTTTGAGTGTGCTTTTCGATAGCAGCCCGCGGGCGCAAATAGCAATCAAAGACAGGATTCTCAGGAAACGAAACCCTTTAGGGCCAACCGGAGCCACTTTCCACGCCGCCGGATATTGAAGCGCGACTAACGAGCTCTTTTTCGAGTGTGAAGCGCAGACGTGATTGCAAATTATCGATCTAAGGAAGTCTCAAAAAAGGAACGCGCATAATATGGAAATTAAGAAAAGATCAGTATTTACATATACTGTATATACAGTTTCATAACTGATTTGATTTCCATAATTGTTTAATCTTCGCACCAATGACCCTTTAGATATAAGATAGTTCTGTTTTATACATAGCGCAAGGCTTTAAATTTAATTTCATAGGAACAAGAACTACTACAGAGCCCAAATTTTCCATTGATAAAACAAAAAAACGAGTCCTATTAAAACAGAAGCTAGCGGAGAAAATTATTCTGACGAAGAAGGCAAGGATTGAGACGTGTCACAGAGGAATGAACAGAAACAGGACCAATGAACAGGAGCAGCACCTAACAGGTGTTGAGATTCAAGCGAGCTCTGATATGGGTAGGCCTAGGTAGGCTCATTCCCACGCATAGTCGGACTCGCGTAGGCTGGAAGTTCGACTGTAATAGATCGTAGGTTAAAGGTTAGAATGTAAGTAATGGAGTGTTTACTGTATTTCAGAATGTAGGCAATAGAGCGTAGGTAGTCGGTAAGAATGTAAATGCAAGAGATTAGGAGAGAAATATGAAGTTTGAAACCTACTAGTAAAGTCTAGTTGAGTCACGAAGGTAGATAAATGTGGTAGATATACAAGGTGGGTGAGTAGAGTTTCACTAGAATTTGTAAGGTTACAAGCATGTATAAACTTTAATTCCTGCACTAGAGGTACAGGTGCAACTGAACCTCTAATGTGCCACGATTGGCATCGTGGTTAGTTTCTACAACCTAGTTACGCGAAGGCGAATTCTAAAATACTTCGAATTCATGAAAGAATATCAAGTGAAAGCTCCCGGTTATATTTTAAGAAGCATAAATATCGAAAAATGAGAAAATAAAAAAACGACGGAAGTACCTATGGCTGATTCAAAGAATTCTGAACTGCCCAGTGGGTATTTTGGTACAAAAATGAAACCCAAGATGGGAACATAATTAGTAGACCCGAAGACGAAAGTTTGCCTGAGAAGTCCTGTAAGGAAAGACGGTCTAGTGAGATCTCAGCTGGCTGGTAACAAGCCCAAATAAAAAAGGAGGCCCAGGCGTCTAACAGCTGTCTCATGTGCTTCCCATGGCAGTGACGGCAAGCATTCCCGTACAGCAGCTGCCCAGCTCGAGCTTCTTAACCTAAAAACAAAGCTGCGTTCCCACACTACCGGCCGTGAAGGCAGATGGCCAGTGCTTGCTTCCAGTCATATCCTACCTTACGAAGTCACTCCAGGCAGGGCTAACATCACTGGTTGAACCAAGGTGATTGAAAGAAATATATCTATATAGTGCCAGGCGTTCTTTTAATACGTTTGCAATCTTTTAAGGAGAGTCGAATACTATTCACCAGGAAGCCAAACTTCAAATGCTGTTTGTTAGAAAATGAACATTACTACGCTTAAGTCATTTCAATGGGGCATTGGAGTGCGCAATTTTTCGCAAATGAAAACAAACGAAACTTAACCTCAAATGTAGTGAACGTTTAACATGGGTATTTATTAGAAACAGAAAGGTACAAACAACTCCTGAAGTATAATGCTAACGTAGAGCGAGTGGCATAGATATCGTTACGTGCAACAGACAATCGTTCAGTGATAACGTCTTTCAAATCAATGATAGCATCACAAAGAGCCCATTGAACTAGAATTACTAGACAGAGAGAAGCTACTGTGTCTTATCAAACTCCAGCACTACCTTCACTGGGAGGCGCGTATCACGATTAGTGCTGATTATTCTTCACAGTGCAAGTAGTGATCGTACAGAAATATGTTGGTATATTAGAAAGCTATAGAGTAGGCAATTGCTGCTTTGATTGCAGCGCTTGAATAAATATTAGGAATAATGCATTTTGAAAGGACTCACAAAAGACTATCATTTTCATACACTTTTGTTTGTAAATTAGAAATGAATAACAAGTAGAGAAGCTCAGTTAAATGACTTTGTTCATTTGGTAGTCGAGATACCGGTAGACGTTTTACGATACTTGCAACAGGGTGATTGATGTTAGTAAAAAGTTCACATATAATAAAGAATTTAGGAGTATATGTAAAAATCGTGCTTATAAGCAAAAGATAACAAACGCACCAAATCTATTTGTCAGATCTGCGGACATATTTTGCACGATGACTCTGTCATTTACAATGACATGAGAGCATAGCATATATATAGTGACAACTTGTTGAAACGAATCACTTTTTAAAAGACACATGATGGAGAAAGTTATTGAATAAAATTGAGCTCAAGATAGTAATGATTAATGTCATAATATGACACTTTGCAACATTTACTACAATCAGTTTGACAAATCATAACACAGCTTGTATGTTGCTCAGCAAATATCTAATTAGCCGATGGGAGACTGGCCAGAGTTCAAGTACCATAATATTTCATAATATTTCAGAGTTTATAATATTTGAATGTTCATTCGTAAAAACTTTAAATTACAAAAGTCCTCTCATATAAACGCATAAAAAACGCAGGAGTAGCTTCGAATAACGGATACACATTTGACTAATTTGAAAAGCAGAGTAGCAATAGAAACAAGGCAAATTATTACCGTGGACTTCACACTAACATTGCCTTCTAGAAGTTTTGTTACATCACAGCAAGCTTTTCAAAGTAACTTCTAGGAAGCACAATGACGTAGTAGAGGTAAAAAATACGTTTTGTGCCTGAAAGTTGAAGAAACTAACATTCGCAAGTTAAAATATGAAAATGAACAAATTGATAACGTGCATAGGTACAGAACAAAATGTAGGCATCTCAACAAACATTAGTTCCATTAAATAGAAGTACAACACGATTGAAGAAGTACAACACAAACAGATCAAGGAAGTTAGGGAGAATAACAATATAGAAAAGAGCGGAGGAAACATCGATACCCAAGCCAGAGGTCGGTTGTAGCGCCCTCGCTACCCTCGGACCATCTGGCGAGGAAGCCACTCACAGGAGGGAGGGAAGGGATAAGTAAGGGAGGGAAGGGAGAAGTGATGGAGGGAAGGAAGAAGTGAGGGAGAAAACAAGGCAAACTTCGTACCAAAGAGAAAGAAACACGACATTACTATTGGGCATGGAAAATACGAAGTTGACTGGAACTAGTTTTCTGTCTCATTTCAGGCCGAGTTTATGTCTTCGTGTTTCTAAAAATTTTAGATTAAATAGAGCACAGTTGCAGTAATTGAGATGAAAGGTTATAGTATAATGAGATCAATATTACATTCGATAAACTAAGCGGGCATATAACTCATTTGTATAACATTATTCCCGAAGTGAATTGATGTAAGATAAAGGTGAAATATAATTAAGATTAACTAAAGTTGCAATCTACGGATGCGAAGATTAGAATGGAATTAACTCTGGTCAGCAGAAAGTTGTTAATGCAATGTGATAAAAAACTTTATAAAATCGATCTATGAACAATTAATTATTATAAAAAAATAAGCCTCATAGATAATTTAATGTTTCTTCGTCCCATGAACGAAGCAAACGTATAGATACATTAATTCATACACGAATGAAGCAGCACGCGGAGCATGAGAGGAAGAGGCAGCTGAATTCAGTCGTCTATTCGCTACCCACACTAAAATCAATGTGATAAAATATCGACCGAGAACACTAGGAATAGAGCGATTCCTGGGGCGGTAACGAGCGGCGTCAGACACAGCTGGGCCGATGTGCAAACGGGAATCGATGGAATATAGGAGGTTCTAGCAACAAATATCGACATGGTTATGAACGTCACAAACAATTTGGTACAAAAGGTTTTCGATCGAACATGTGGTAGTTATAGTTGGTGGTACCAAATTGTAAAGAAAATTAGGGTAAAAAATATTAACGAAGAAACGTGTAGTAACCGACTTAGTGCTTAGGGATGATAAAAATGTTGAAGTACTGAAAAATTGGAAGAAGGTGTGAAATTTTTGCCCGAAAGCATCTGAAATGAAGCTATATGCAAGGTACTGAATTTCAGATCAGCGTAACAATATAAAATCAATCTAGATCGTAACGTCTTTATATATATTTAAACTAAAAAACAATTTCAGCGATCAAGTTCAGGGGCCAAAACCAAAAAAAAACCTCACTTGACGCTCCAAGCCAAATAAGCCACACGACTTCTGAGTTCTGAGTAAATTCAAGTTGACGAAGTTGAAATTCGTTAATAAGAACCAACAAATTCAATTTATATCTTTTTCATTTGATTCAACAAGAGGACTGATTTACTTTACGCTTAAGTATCAGGGGTCAAGACTATGATCAAAGGTCGACGGGGAAGCTTCCAATTTCGTAACAAAATGCTAAGACAATCCTAAATTTGATTATCTCTTAAAGGTAAAGTGGTTAAATAATACTATTTAAAAAATATTCATATAAAATTTTCAAAATCGCTAATAAATTTTTGGTGTTTTTGATGACCTAGTGATGATCACACGCCATACGCATATTATTTTGGTGATGAGACATAGGATGTGATAATACGACTGTAGAACTAAGGTGAACTCACCGGCATAGGAGCTGGTACCGTTGTTGTCGTGCCAAGCTTCAATGATGAGCGAGAAGGTATCCTGCGTCGAGAATAAAAATCAGCACGTCGAGTAGGAACAACACAGAACACAATTTTATATAGACGAACTATCAACTGATTTCATAACATCACACGTAACGCGCGCGTCCAACTTCCAAGGTAAGGTAAAATGCAACCGACAACGCTGGCTATATAACGGCCACACATTACATGAGGAGACTTTCCTAAATGCTACCTAATCAAGACTGAATAAAATTCAGTAGACTTTTTTCAATAAGCCATCACTTCTCTTTGAGCAGCTTCTTCACTTTTTCACCACTTGATGCTCATCAATGCCATAACACTGTCAGAGTCACATTTCACAGTTCACCGCACAAACGAATTTAGTGCTAAAACGATTCCTAAATTTCATGCCAGAAACCGAGGTCGACGTTGCCGGTTGCATCTACACGAACATTTACAGGCGCGGCATTAGAGTGAAGAAACGAATACAGTTTAATAAAAACGAATCAATTATAAAATTCAAATTTGAAATATACAGGTTCAGGTTTCATTTATTTCACAGCATAAAATATTTGACGACATATTCTACTAAAGTGAAATTTAATTAGTAATTTTTCACTTTTTCTTACCTGCCAAGACTCAAGACTAAACTGCAAAGGATTTAAGAAGCCGTCAGCCTGCACTACAGAGAAATCAATTTCGTTCTCTCCAAGGATCGGCGTTTTGATTTCTCCGAAGGTGCAGGGTGACCGGTAGTCAATAACTTCTTGGTAAACTTTGAGACAGACTCGGAATTTTGTTAAGCATTTCTCAGAGCATCGGCCATTGGTATCTCTGAAGCCGCTACAGCAATGACCTTGGTAATTGTAGCCATTGAGGTTGACAAATTTTTTCAGTTGAAGCTCAAACATGGCATTGCTCGCAACCTGAAAACGACAGAAAATGAACCCATTAGACCAGCGAAAATTTGACGCGAGGTTGCACTTTTGGCACGTGCTCCACACCACTACGTAATCAAAATATGACGTTTAAAAATAATTTCAAAACACTGGGAATATAAATATTTTATGTAATTTGAATTCACTGTAAAAAGAACTTTCGTACCTGCTGCGAATATGATAAGAGTAGGAAAGATATAACGGCGAAGGCAAGCCGCCGCATGGCTGTTAACGAGTGGGGGATAGATCACTAGGTTATAACGCACATCCACACTCGGCACAGTTTACGAGGAGACTGAAGCGTCAAAAGCCCAAGCTCCTGCTGTTGCTGCTACTCACGCTCCGCCCGCCAACTTGCAAGCATACACACACAGCGTTACGTACACACGCATACAAATCCACACACGCACACAGCAGCTACTACAGCTACAATACATACGACCTCACCCTGAGCCGTAGGTATGAATGACTGCAGGGGAAACTGCTGTCTGAATACCTTTGGGCTAATATACAAGGAAACATATTTGGAAGAAAATTATCGTATGTGATGAACTGAGAAGTTACATTTGAACAACTTTTACTGTGAATGGCAAATAGTAGTTCACATGATTGAATCCGGTTCAAATGTGATTGGCGACGAGCTTTTCAAGGTAAGCGCAACTATTGATGCTTATTTTAGCTTGAAGGCATACGCTACACCCTGGGAGAGCTGAGTGGGTGCCAATGAAAGTCTCGGGAGATACTCAGGAAATTAAAGAGGAGGAAATAACAACACGCATTAAATGAAATAAACTTATATGTATCGTAAAAATGCGTTTCATATATGACTGATTGGTATGTGTTATCACAAGAATATTGTGTGCGTTGCCAATTCTACGCAGGCTGTTGATTTTTCCATCTTTCCATCTTCACCACATTATTCTTCCTAAAGAATTAAATTTTGGATGATACCAAGTGACGGTAGACATTTTTCTTCTGAAAGTGTTTCCCGCCAAGCCGGCGCATCGCCATGGCACGCAGCTAAGGTATAGAGTTGACTGCCGGCTTCAGGCCGATTAGTGTATATTGGTCGGAATTGGTCCTACTCATATCTGATATAGAAAGAGGAGCATGATTCAAAATGTGAACGCAGTATTAGGCCGATATATTTTATTTTAATACGAAAGTCTCTGAAACTGCAAAGGTTTGGAAAATTTGTGCAACCGTGTGACTCAAATCTCTTTGCCAGTGTTGGAATCTTGGCTGCGTTAGTTTCAAAACTGTGTTATCCACCTTAAAACACTACTAATAAATAACAAAAAGTATTCTGAAATGCTACGAAACCAGTGTTTGATAAACGTAAGTACTTTTTACTGTCATTTTGAATACATCAAATATCATTTTGATGCGACTCTTTTGTTTCATACAGTAACAGTGTACATTGTCATTTGTATTAGTGTAGGCTGGCAGAATTTCTTCTCTTAAACAAGTTTTGTTAAAGACCAGAGAATTAGTTTTATTTACCAACTTCTTGTTAGTTTTTTCAATAAGTCGTACTAAATTTGACACAAATTGTCATTTGTGTCAATAAACCTTCGACTATAGTTACCTCAATCGCACTGTCCTGAGTTTCTGACTCCTGCCCATATATATACATTCACAATATTGGATGGAATTTTGCAGCACCAAGTTTAATAAATAGTAACTCAACTGTAAGATTCAAGTTGTTTTGATGAAAAAAAGCAACTACTGCTCATCTCAGAAGCTTAATTAAAGAATTTCCTGTTATATGTTGGGAATGGGGCATAGCAGCGCTGCAGAGGCCTCCGCGCTCGTATACGCTCATGGTGATGCATTATTGAAATAGTTATGATGAGCCTATGTTATAAAATGATCGTGGTACAAATTACATTCTTTCTATTAATTTAGATATATGATCATTTGATGAGGGTTCTGTCAATACATTGGAGTAGTTGAGATGAGAGTTTCATCAATTATCTATGGATACAGTTCATTATTAGAGATTGTTGTGTAATGTGTATAAGTGGTACAGTTGTTAATTAAAAATTATTTATGACTATAAATTGAGGTCATATTCCTTTAATTGAAGTGCAATTGTCCATAGATCGTCGTCCGTTAATAGTGGTCAATGGTCATCATTCACTAATTAATGTAATTGTCCATCAAATTAGAAAGTTCATCACCACCAAGTCCGTCTGGGGTCGGCTATGCATTCTGAAGCGAGCTAGGAGGTGCTTCTCTGCTGGAGTTCTTCTGATTGAACTGCTTTGTTGGTGTCACGCGCTCACCACGCGCCCGCGTCCCGGTGAGTACCATCACATTAATACATAAGACAGGCTTAACTTCTTCGTGTTGTCTGTGTTGATTGCTGTGTAGAGGTAGCCATGATCTTCAAGCGATATTTAATTGATTTTCAGTCATTATTTGGAGGATATTCATATGCTCTTCAACTATACTTTAAACTGAAATTGAAATGTAAGGGAATGGCCGGGCATCGAAGGATTGCCGAGTAATGAGGTGTGTATGATTTGAATGGGATTTACAATTACTGTAAATTATTTAATTAACAGGGCAGCAACTAACCGATTTCTGGCATGTAGGATTCGTTCACTCAACAATTCGCACAAAGTGAAATTTTACGAAGTTACAACAAGCGTATGTGCCACGAATAATTATACTTATTGTTCTAAATACTCTTCTTGCATACCACGATCAGTTTTACTACTTACACTATGATCATGCGCACGGTTTTACGATGCATATTCTCAAGCTTGATACACGAACGATGAGAGCAACAATAAAAAATCTCTTTTTATTATTGTATCATATATGCCTGCTTCTGTTGAGTAAGAATTTTTTTAATACAGTGAAAGTCATTGTTTAAGCAGGAAGAATGTTCAAGAGGATAAATAGTTAATAGCATGTTTTGGACTGAACGAACACGATTAATTGTATCGACTTAAGAATATTCGAGTTAATAGGGGATTTATTGTATACGCCTTACGTCAGATCTTTAAATGCTATAATTGAATACATATCAGATGATCATGCTACATTGTTGGACGCTTCGACAAACTCAAAACATGACCATATATACCCACGAAGATCCTACATGTTTTACAAAGCTTTGCTAGTTCATTACCATGGTATCGAGTGGCCTGGAAAAAGCCCTAAGCGTCAGCAGGACATTGAGGACTCATAAAGTTATTGGTCATACGGCAAGCGTGTGTAAGTTTTACGTTCATGTAGGATATCTTATGAACCCATCAAGGTTGTGTGGGAAGCAAAGGATAGCAGATGGTCGGCAAGATCGCTCTCTGGCTCATCTACCTGGAAAACAGTAGCGGCTTCCTTCCTTCCTCGCTTCCTTCCTAGATACCCGCCCCTTTTCTTTCTTACTTGACTTTTATCTATAATTCCTTAATGGCTCAGGAACAGATGTTCTCGAGGAGCATGTGCTGGACGGACAGACCGCGTCATCGAGTTTTGAAGCGTTCAGCTCGTATTCTTGTGCAGGGAGAATTCATCCTGTCTGGTCGATATTAATCGTCTTGCTGGTAGTAGATCTTCTTCGTTGTTCACACGATCATCACTGACTTACAAGAACTTCTGATAGACTTTCATACCTCAAAGAAAGCTATCATTTCTACTAATTCAACACTTCTGTCAATTTGCTATTTCATATATCGGGGCCGTATATGAATAAAATACTTTTTGCACTACCTTGTAAGAACACGGTGTAACCTTATTGATAATTTTTACAGTTTTCCCATTGTTATCGATTTACGCATTTAGTTTTAGTTGCTCCTAAAAGTTAGAAGATTAGGTTCCAAAGGAAATTTGGTTTTATTTGCTCTGATTAAACATTATTCATTAAAATTATTAAACATTAAATTAAAGTTTAATGAAGTTTTTTCAACTCTTAAAATTTAATGTTTTGAAATTAAATAATTACAACTTTACACGCATTGATTATTTTGGATAAAACTTGAAAATTATTATTGGAAATTATTCCGAAAATAATAACAGTCTGATATATGCAGTCATTTGAAAACGTTTGAGGATCAATCATTGACAGCTATACCAGTTAATTAGAAGTCATATAATTGACTTAATTCGAATGAGAAAAGAAATTCTTAGGTATTAGATAATTTCTGAATTTTTCCTCAAGTGAAAACATTTTTTTTTTTGCGAATAATGGCTAGGCAATCGCTAAGTCTTATAGTCTCATATGCTGCTGTGCCTTGTTTTCATTTATTTTCGATCCACTCAACCAGACCGGTCTTAATTAATGAAGTGTATTGTTTGGTAAGCAATTGTATTATTTTAAATTTTTAGATGCGGGTATTGGCGGACAATGCTAGGGTATCGTTTCTTGAGGCTAGTCTATGTGGGCAGAAATTTTTTACAGATTACCGACTGAAAAACAAAAAACCCAAAGCGCAAAATATAATTTTTCTATAATATTACTTATTATAATGTGTTTATAGAAAGATTAAGTCACACCATTTACCGTAATGAACATGAATGTTTTACTGACTTACGTACGTAGGCAGCAGAACCATCAAAACACTCCTTTCCTCCGTAATGAGTGAATATGAATGTTTTATTACGCTAGGCATGATGTACGGATAGGTTCTCACGGCCTACGTAGACACGGGGCTCGCACTGCAGCTGTTATACGATGTATATCCCATAGGCCCGCTGGGGCCAGCGTGTCCCGACAACAGGCCGTGAGCGACGCTGTTTTTCCGGTCCCATTGAGTTTTTTGAATGTGGGACATGCATGTCATTTGCTTCCTGTTTGTTTATCTCACGGGTGCTTGTTTTTAATTGTGAATATTGTGAATGTAGGCCCTTCCTGAGCGGAACAGATCGCTGCCACTTGAGTGTACCTTCCGTTTGATGTCAGATTTGCATCTGCCAACTGATGGTCACGCCATACATGCACAATGTGTTTGTTAATTGTCAGTCCAATTTATTTGTAATGATTTTTGCTCTATAATTGCACAGAAATTTCCAAATTATTATGTTCACTACGATTATTAATTGATTAGGATTTTTTGATTTTTTATTTACATTTTTAAATATTTTTTTTATGATAAATTGATTTTAGATTTTCCGATTTACAATATTTACGACGTTATTAAATGATAAATGCATGGTGGAAACGAATACGCTTATGATGAATTCCATTTTTTCTGTTCGAATTTTATTATCATTATATAAGTTCGTCAATGCGTCGCGAAATTATTGTGAAATGAAATTTAGGACCATTTCTTTGATGTGTCTTAATAAATATTTTCTTAAATTACTTTAGTATAAATTGTGTTTTCAAATACGTCTCGTCAAGCAGTAGCGCCATCAGCTGATGAATGATCGGTGCACTAATAATGTTACTCCTCATGTTACAAAATTAATTACTATACGGGTTACTCAAAAAGATTATAACCTCTGTATTTTCGTAGTAATGACTTCGTCGTTTCATTAACCGGGAGCTGGAGGATTTAATTGGTTTCCGTTGCTTTAAATTTTGAAAATGAGTTTTGAGGCAAATGTACACACTAGTAAAAGTTGACCATTTCTTTGCATATAGGACTAGCCTCAGACTAGGTAAAATTAATCAAAATGCATTTCATGTATTCCTTTGATCGCTGGTTTAATTTTTGTGAAATATTTGGGCAATGAGTGGTTAGCATGCGGATATTATCAATATACGGGATACGGATTTTGCCCAATTTTGATTAGGATTGTGCTGAATAATAAAAATGATTGTGTTCAATAATAATATGGGTTAAGCACAATAATAATGAGAGCTTTGCTCGATAATAATCACAATAATAATAAAGGTTGTTTCAATAATAATAAGGATTTAATAATAAGGTTTGGGCTCAATAATAACAAGGGTTTTGTAATTAGGGTTGTTCTCAATAATATTGAGGGTTAGGCTCAACAATAATAAGTATTATGCTAAATACTAACAGGGTTTGTGCTCAATAATAATAAGGGTTTAATTAGGAGGTTTGGGCTCAATAATACATAGGGTTCAATACTAAGGTTTGTGCTCAATAATAATAAGGGTTTAATACTAAGGTATAGGCTAAATAATAATAAAGGTTTAATACTAAGGTTTGTGCTCAATAATAATAAGGGTTTAATAATAAGGTTTGGGCTGAATTATAATAAAGGTTTAATACTAAGGTTTGTGCTCAATAATAATAAGGGTTTAATATGAAGGGTTAGGCTCAACGCGGGCGCCCATAATCCTGCCAAAGGATGGACCCTCACGGCCAGGGTCGCTGATAAGCACCGATAACACCGCCGTCGGGTTCCCTTCCCTCGTGATAATAATAACAGAAATATCGGCAGTGTATGGCCGGCAATTCGGTGGCCTGCGATATGCCGCCCTATATTTTGAGAGATTCCTTGCTTGCTAATGGCGCAGTAGCTTGCATTGTTCACACATGAGTATTTTGTTTGGGCAGGTTTAAGTGATGCACCGCACCGGATAATTAATGTAAAGAAATATGGTCTTAAGATTACATGCAATGATTCATTGTAGCTCCAAACACAACAAGGCAGCAAAGGTTTGGATTTTTCGCGTTTGTAACTTTTGCAAAAGGTAGTTGAAGAAACGTAGGCAGCTTCTTTGAACATCAGACATTCAGCATTAGTAACTCCGAACTCGTGTGGTACAAAATGATTTCAGGAAATGGTCATTATTGAAGTTGTTTCTCCAGGCAAGAAATAACTTATTTCTCAATATATTAATTCCTTGCGGTGGACTACACCAATAAGAAAATTAGTTAAAGACAAGAAAATTTTCGCTATTCTTTTATTTGTTTACAACTACTCTCCCAACCCAGAGCTCACTCACGTCCGGGTATCGATACGCATCTCACTATAATGATATGTGGTCATTTAACGCAGCATCTCAATAAGAACATGACGCAACCGATAGTATCTGCGTATGTATAAAGTAGGCATGAACTCTACTGGAAGAATAAGTAATGAACATGAGCTGGCCAATCATGCATTAATTATCGGCTGGAATCATCCGTACTGCAGTGTCTTGTGTTGATGCATCGTTGCAAAGGATTCATTAAGGAAGATTAATTAACGATAATAATTCCTCTTTGCGCCGCTACAAAGCTTCAGTTCTTGGTATTATTTTATAGATGTTGGTCCGGAATAAAGCTTTATGAAGAATTGACAAAACGTTTGGTACAACTTCTGCATTGAATGTGATGTAATTTTTCATAACTTAACGTCTAATCCTTCCCAAATTTCACGCTCTTTCTGAAGCCTTCGATCTATACTTTTATTACTATGCAAGATATACTAAGATACTATTCATACTTTAGACACAATATTATTAACTACATAAGATACTATACGATTCAAACCAAGATCATTCGCAATAAACACTACCCGCACTCACGCTACACATGTCTACCCATACCTGCTGACATATCTTTATTAGAACTAATAGCATATAAAAATATATATTTTAAACATTTATACTCTGAATAGGTATCTTGAGGCAGCGCTATAGAGCGGCCTGGTAGCTACAACTTAGTTTGAAACTATTATACCAAGGCGAGCATTTCCGTGAACCCGGATTCAACAGAATATTTCATTCAACAGAATATTTTATTCAACAACCAGGCACTCCTGCGTGGTCTGGTAGCTATAACTTAGTTTGAAATTATTATACCAAGGCAAACATTTCCGTGAACCCGGATTCAACAGAATATTTTATTCAACAACCAGGCACTCCAGCGTGGCCTGGTAGCTATAACTTAGTTTGAAACTATGACACCAAGGCGAGTATTTCCGTGAACCCGGATTCAACAGAATATTTATCAACAGAATATTTTATTCAACAACCAGGCACTCTAGCGTGGCCTGGTAGCTATAACTTAGTTTAAAACTGTTATACCAAGGCGAGCATTTCCGTGAACCCGGATTCTGTATGGCCGGCGTGCGCGGTGGTATCGGCGTCGTTGGAGTAGCACTCGACTCGGCCTCGGTTGCTGTAAACAATCTGAAGAGCTTCTGCCCAGCCAACAGCCATGTTGTATTGTGAGCTTCCAGATTGCCATCAAGTGGTTCTTTCGGCTGTCCTAACAGTGATGGTGGATTTATAAATCATTAATATATTGCCTCGTCATAATAATCAATTACTCATGGTTTATAATGGAGCTGTTTAATGATACCAGTGATGGTAGTAATTACTTGGATAACTTCTATAGATTTATTTTATTCATAATAATGATTAGCGTAAAAGTTAACTTTGCTGCATAATATCGCTCGCTAAGATTAGACCACGGCTAATCTTATCATTTCCTGTAACATTATGCGAATGTATGAAACGGAAACGTTTCATACATTCGTTTATTTATGAAACGGAAACAGCATGGAAATATAACCTTGTCACGAAACTGGATATTTTTTGATATTTATGCTGATTTTGGATTGTCGATAACATGCGTCATTCAATTCATTCTATTCATTCAGCTTCTGAATATGGAATCAGGGGCTCGAATAGTGAATGTTACGAGGCTCGAGGAGCAAGTGAGAAAGCAACACTGCTGCTCATATAGACCAGCATTTCATATTTTTCCTCGCAATGCTTTGCTACCAAGAACCATGCCATCAACTCTGCTCTAGGCCAGCAGTCTAGGGTAGGCAGGCGCTGCTTGCAGGTATAGGGGAAGGCTCTAATAAACGAACGCCAGCGTCTGCCTGGCCGACGAGAAAACGTCGTCTGGCGTCGCCTGCATCCAGTTGCTTGAGCCAGTCTCGTGCTGCTGTGATGTTACGGGTCAAGGGTGGCCAACCATCCTCATGCCAGTGGCCGCCGTTAATTTTTTTATAGAGTGAGTTAGCTGCTGCTGCTCCCACGCGGTGCAGTTGCGGCAATGCGCAGCGCTGCGCTTGTGCAAGCAGGCAACCGCTGCAGCAGCAGCTGCTTCTTGATCCTTGTATATTGTTTACGGAGGATATTGAAACGGTGATGAAAATTCCTGCGGCTACAACTGGCAAGCTCAATGTTTTATAATAACTTAACGTACGTTTAATACGTCAAATCGGCTTAACTTACGTTAAACACGAAAGCTATATAATAGCTTCCCTTTACGCATATGACGCCGAAAATTCGTTGATTAAGAGTTGATTTCGTTGAAATAACTTTGAATAAACGTTTATTCAACGTTATTTCACCGTTAGATATCTGGTGGGTTACGTTTAATAAGGTGACGTACATGTTACGGCAGAGTACGAAAGACGCCCATTTCTAGGCGCATGCATATATATGTATTCACCACCAAAGAAACTTTCTTGATGTAAGCTCACTATAAAACTCGAAGATTGAGCAGCACTAATGCAACAAAAAGGTGTTGAATATAGCGCGGGACTTAGAACCTCGATAGTATCCTAGCACCTTAGAACCTCGATACCTCGATAGTATCCTAGCGTAAGGTGTGGTAAAATATGAAAAACTCTCTTATAAATCTGTTCTGAATGGCACGCGCGTTTTATAAACTTTCTATTTGTGATGACTCTGAAGTGATAAAATCAGAAATCGTGAACCACCGACATAGGAAGAAACGAAAAATGTGAGAATGATCGCGTGTGAGAAGAAAAAATAACTTGGGTGATGCAATAACGTCATTCGTATTTGTACTTAACTTTTTCGGTTATGTCAGCGTTCTCCCGAATTTTTTAGATTTTTTATCTTATTTTACAAGCCGCAACAAGCATGTGACCAATGAACTAAACATCGATTTATCTATAGCTAAACAAGAGAGCAAAAACAGTTGCCACTCAGCCATTAATGCTGAAAAATAGATAAGTTAAGCCAAAAGTTAAATAATAAAATTCACTCATTGACTTTGACACATTGAAAAATGCTTGATTAAATTGTGTCAAACAATACCGAGATTAGTTGAGACGAAATCAACGCTGATTTCTTCACTGAATAACGAGCACCTGAATTATCTCTTAATGTGCCGTTTACTCTGAAAGCGCAGCGAACACTAAATCATTTGAGCATTCGCGAAGTCTCTACCATTATCTGACCAGCTAACAACGTTCGCGAACCCTGTTCGACTCAGGCTTTCTTTTACACCACCCGGAAAACGGGTCAGGAAAAGTGTTGAAGTGCTCGGCCGGTGTAAATAGGCTTGAAGATTCGTTCTTCAGACGCAGATAGTCAACAAAATCCGATAAAATTAAACTTTACTATGACATTTCAGGCAAACCACACTATGAGATCTAATAGGTGCTATTTAGTACAGATTCTGTATTATATCCTCGCCTATTATGAGTTTCGGTTCAGTTTAATACACTCAAATGAGACGTGGATCTTTTTCTCTATTTACTGAAGCATCTTATGAACTTTAACTGGCCGGCCAAATTTTCCGTATCATTTATAGATGGTATCAGAAATACAAGGAGTATCACGAAAGGTAAAGGGAACCTGCAATGGTCGGCATTATCAACACGGAGAGGTTAAGTAAACACATGAAGTATAGTTCAGGGCAATCATATGTACGACCTTTTGATGTCTGTTCGAAAGCACCCATAGATTATCGGGAGCCATGCACGAGTGACGGATAATCGGTCATCATAAATTTGCTTCTAAAACAGATGGGTTGCTGCACCTTCAATTCATTCATTTTTTGCATTTAGTCTTGGATGCAGCAGTGGTCTCAGCAATGGTGCAGCAGTCTTTGCCGTAGTAATTTTAGCTGTTTTACTTTGTAATAAATGTCAGACAACGTACTGTTTAATACACGATTTATTATTTAAGTCGCTGGATAAACATGTGATAAGTTTAAATGGCGTTAGACTGAATTTATCAACCCACACACACTCATGCATTGTACTTCTCTTGTTTCTACCTGTCTCCTAAATAATTTCAGTTTAATTAATGCCACACCAAGAAACTCTAAATCTAATGATAATAAGCGAAAACCATAAAATTAGGTTAGAAAATTAGAAACTTACTAAATTATCTTTCTCATCAAGTTTTTCTCCTTCCAATTTTTGACAGACTAGGTAGAATCGAACCAGAAAATTTTCAATAATTTATTGCCCATCTCGGGACGGCTTGGCTGCTGGCGATGCAAGCAAATTAAGCTGCTGCAGCTGCCCTCCATGGTTACCCGCTTCCTTATCTTATCTCGAGGCTCCAATAGGACAGAACCATTACAGTATATTGGGCATGAGCAGATGTAGTGGCTGTAGTAGAGGCAGATGTAGTGGCTGTAGTAGAGGCAGGTGTAGCAGCAGATGTAGGCGCGTGCACAACAAGAGTAACGGCAGCTGCTCGCTTGGTCGGCCGCAGCTGCCTCACGGTGGCCTTACGCGCGTCTCAGGCGACATCATACGCAGGCGCTCGTCATCTTAACTCACTCTTACCTATCACATTTGCAGGAAAAACAATTGAATTGAATGATGTTCTAGGTGCCCAAATTAACGATACATTAGCCTACTAAAAATGCTGGATGATACAACTCGAATTAAATGATGTTCTTGGCGCCCAAATTAACGATACATTAGCCTACTAAAAATGTAGGATGATAAAACTCGAATTAAATGACGTTCTAGGTGCCTAAATTAACGATACATTAGCCTACTAGAATTTCAAGCGATACACTCATCTATTGAAATGGAAGCAAGCAATAACTTGAATTGAAGAAAATTTGAAGGTTCCGAATAAACAGATGCGTTTACTAGATAAAATTTCTATAAGAAATAATTTGAATCCAACTAGAAGTTATTCACAAATTACCAATACGCTTGCCTATTAACGATTGAAGGTTGAAACATCTCAAATTAATTGGTTTACTCCATACTCGAATTGACTATGTTTCATCCTAATTATGAAGCCTCTTTTGGTGAAAAAAGTTATACATACTGATTTTATTATTTTATTAGTGTAGTTACGAACGAAAGCTACATAACAGACAACATACGTCTGAATCGATGCTTCAGGTATGGTAAGAATATCTAAGCACAAGCAGATGAGAGTCAAGAAGCCTGCGCAAAAGACTATATTGCAATGAGATATACGATGCAAATGAAATTCTCAAGAAGATTGCAGAAATTATAAAATGAAATTATTTTGTCATGATTAAAAATAGAGAGAATTCTATTATAATCAAGTTGTCACTGAAACTTTGTGATGAAACATCCCGATTAATTACAAATTCAATAAAAGACTCCTTGTTCTCTGTAGTTGAATATTCTCCCGGATATAGTAATGATATATAATGGGTTAATGAATATTAACGAGTAATCATTGAGAAGTTTGTATGAATGTCAAAGCAAAATCCTTTTTAATCTTGACAACGCTGTCCGAAAATAAGTGTGCTTAAGGAACTGTGTATAGTATATAAGCGTGTGTGAAGAACTGTGTGGTAAACGTGTGTGTGTGTGAGGAACTGTGTAGTAAATAAGTGCCTGTGTGAGGAACTGTGTAGTAAATAAGTGTGTGTGTGTGTGTGTGTGTGTGTGTGTGAAGAGCTGTGTAGAAAATAAGTGTGTGTGAGGAACTATGTAGTAAATAAGTGTGTGTGAGGAACTGTGCAGAAAATAAGTGTATGTGTGTGTTTGTGTGTATGAGGAACTGTGTAGAAAATAAGTGTGTGTGTGTGTGTTTGCGTGAATGAGGAACTGTGTAGTAAATAAGTGTGTGTGAGGAGCTGTGTAGTAAAACAAGGCGCACGACCAGGTGGCAGCGGTGGTGTTTGTTGTGGTTGTGTCTCTGTGATGAGGGAGCCTGCTGCTCGCCCCTGTATATACTACAGCAATGCAGCTGCATTGGTCATCGCTGCTCACTGTAAGAATAGTCTTCCAAATAAATTATTGCTATAATACACGCCCACGAAGACAATCAATCCAAGACTATTTTATCCAATAAGGACAATAGACGAATCTTTTTGACCATTTTCTGGAATTGGATATTACATCATTTATTTTAGAGACAAGAATCAAGTTAATTTGTTACATTATGATTCAAAATATAAAATATCCCAATGATAAAATCACCGAACTGGCAATAATATTTTTAATGTACATAGGCATTTGTAGACAAATGTTGGCAATGTCAGGCGCGTGTCAATGTAGTATATATAAGTATGCAGAGCGCGCCCGTCTTTCCCATCAACAAAGTAGTTGGCTGTAAATGACTTGTCGAGATAGGCATACTTCTCTTTTTATGGTGTGTACGTACAAGTTAGAGTGTTTTAATCAAGATTTCTGGCGAGTGATGATTGCGTGTACTGTGGGTTCTGTGGATTATTTAACAGTTTATTACTATTATTGTATGTGATTTGTTGTGATACTTCTTTGCTTTAATTGATTTGCTCAATTTGAACTGCATACCTGAGATTGGATTGCGGTGCCAATTAAGCTGAAAATCTCATTAAGTAACATAGTTGAACATATAGGAAGTTCATTAATAAAGTCATGGGCCTTGTATTCTTGGATGTTATTTATAACAAAAAGGATTTGAACATTCAAGAGATTTATCGGTGCAAATTCGTTTAGAACAATGTTACGTGCATTTACCTGTTACGATAAAGGCAAGCGCGTAGCACAGCTCAATATGACAAGCCATGAGCAATAGATGTAAGACTAGCACTAAGCACTATCTAAAGGACAATCAGATAGTCAATCAAGCAGTATCAAAAAGGCCAGCCCTAAGCAGGCGTCATAATGCCAGCACTAAGCAATATAAGACCAGCTCTATAAGCACTATAAGACAAGCACTATAAGCAACATAAGACCAGCTCTATAAGCACTATAAGACAAGCACTATAAACAATATAAGACCAGCACTAAGCAATATAAGACCAGCACTAAGCAATATAAGGCCAGCACTATAAGCAATATAAGACCAGCACTATAAGTACTATAAGACCAGCACTATTAGCAATATAAGACCAGCACTATAAGTACTATAAGACCAGCACTATAAGCACTATAAGACAAGCACTATAAACAACATAAGACCAGCACTATAAGCACTATAAGACAAGCACTATAAGCACTATAAGACAAGCACTTAGCAATATAAGGCCAGCACTATAAGCAATATAAGACCAGCACTAAGCAATATAAGGCCAGCACTATAAGCAATATAAGACCAGCACTATAAGTACTATAAGACAAGCACTATAAGCACTATAAGACAAGCACTATAAGACAAGCACTTAGCAATATAAGACCAGCACTAAGCAATATAAGACCAGCACTAAGCAATATAAGGCCAGCACTATAAGCAATATAAGACCAGCACTATAAGTACTATAAGACCAGCACTATAAGCACTATAAGACAAGCACTATAAACAATATAAGACAAGCACTTAGCAATATAAGGCCAGCACTATAAGCAATATAAGACCAGCACTAAGCAATATAAGGCCAGCACTATAAGCAATATAAGACCAGCACTATAAGTACTATAAGACAAGCACTATAAGCACTATAAGACAAGCACTATAAGACAAGCACTTAGCAATATAAGACCAGCACTAAGCAATATAAGACCAGCACTAAGCAATATAAGGCCAGCACTATAAGCAATATAAGACCAGCACTATAAGTACTATAAGACAAGCACTATAAGCACTATAAGACAAGCACTATAAACAACATAAGACCAGCACTATAAGCACTATAAGACAAGCACTATAAGCACTATAAGACAAGCACTTAGCAATATAAGGCCAGCACTATAAGCAATATAAGACCAGCACTAAGCAATATAAGGCCAGCACTATAAGCAATATAAGACCAGCACTATAAGTACTATAAGACAAGCACTATAAGCACTATAAGACAAGCACTATAA